>NC_067437.1:1212500-1512500 GCF_009764475.1 Pristis pectinata
GGTCTGCTTCATGTTGAGTTAGTCTTTGGTACCTGTAGTACGACACACCTCCTCTCACCCTGGATTACAAACTCCCACTGAAATGGTGAATGCAGTTTCCTCACTGGAAGAATGCCTGGTGTTTGGAGTGGATCATGGCGTGGGGACGTGTTAGACCTCAGGCACACTGGGCAGTGTGGAGGAAGGGCGATCATACTGCAGCAACCCACAGGCAATGTTGCCTCACAGAACTTTGTGGACCGGTGTGCAGTGCCTCGGCCCTGCTTCACCTGCCATGAGAGGGCTGAATACAGAACAAAATGATCAGAGCTTTAATGCCTGCACTGAGTTTGCTTTGTTCTGCACTTCTCTGGGGGACAGTGGGAAAAACCCACCGATCACCATTCAGTAAATGGTGGCACTCAGTAGTACTGACAGTCAGAGTTCTGGATCATGTCCACAGAGTTTGAATCCCACCACTCTTGGGAATTGAAATTTAATTGGTCTGTAACATCATTATCATCAATAACAATGTCCATGAAGCCACCAGAGTCCTAAAACCCACGTGGTTCACTCATGCCCTTCAGGGAAGGAGACCTGCGGCCCTTGGTCGGGTTGTGTGACTGCAGACCCACCAGTATCTCCTCAGTTCCGGGGACGATAAACGAAGGCAGCACCAGCAACGTTCTAAGTGAATAAAAAGCCAGCTTGCTGTGTGTGGGAAAAGCCCGTTGAGAATTGAGCCTCCCTTGGTTTAGGAGCCTGCAGAGATTAAGCGTCGATACCTTTTAATGTCCCAGCAAGCCCGCACCTGTGATGCAAGGTGAGAAACCCCTGTGCTTGAGGCCGAGGACACAGGGTACGAGTGCAGTGGAGCCTCTGGTACATGAAAGCCCAGCCATCACTAACCCTGTACACCATGTGTAACTGACCAGCGAGAGCAAAACTTACTGAACATTTCAAACTTTCAGAATTTATTATAAAAACAACTTGAAACCATAAAAAGTGACAAAAATATTGTTCAAATCAACAAGTGATTAGATCTCAATCATAACAAACACTGTGGAAAGCGTTCGTGACATCTTGCTGGGTTAGTTGGTGTCCATCACCTCACCTTCTGCAAAACAGAGGGATAAAGTCATCAGTGGAAACGCACTGTGGCAGCTTTCTCCCGTTCCAAAGATAACTCCTCCACCACAAAAAGGACTGTACAGTGCAGCACCAAACCACAGACCATGAGGCTCCTGCTTTCATCGCAGTTGTACGTTTGCTAACCTTAGTTTCAGGAGCATTGAGATCCTGCAACTAGCCAAGAGCATTTCCAGGACAACTACTGTCTGGAGAACACTGCAGTGATGTGTGCAAGTGTGCTCGATCCCCATCTTGTCTTTTACGTTATTCCATTTCTGGCTGTAGAAAAGCCCTTTAGAATTCCTCATTCTCACGGAGAAAGTCCACTGAGACAAACCCGTTGCCTTGTTATAATATGCCATTTACTGCACAATGATTTCTTACAGAAAACCATCTCTTTGTGATCAATTTTAAAATACCAAAAGGTAACATTAAAAGGGAGCCACAGGATACTGCAATGTACACCAACCTTGAAGCTGCTACACCTTTTTAGCATACAGCCACCTCTCCAGTTTTGTTCCTCCCCTGAAGCCCTTTTTGGGCTCTAGTTGATTACTTCCTTCTGCTATTTCAACCACGTGGCATTCATTGATGCAAGGCTGGACAATCCAAAGGACTCATCAACAATTCCTCAACAGCACCTCCCAGACCAGTGGGCTCCAGAATCCAGGACAAGGGCAGGTGTGCGGAAATGCTCCCTCCTCAGACCCTCTAGACTTGGACACTGTCCCTCCTTTTCTGACGGGTTGAATTCTACCTGTGGGAGCAACTTCAGTACCTGGCCCACTGCATTCCTGACAACCGCCCCCCTCACATTCTCAGACCAATTAGCAGTGTGAAATAAATGTTGGTTTTGACCACATCCCACAGATGAGCAATAATAAAGATCAGTGACCAGATGAGCTGGAGGGCCCTCACAACAAACCTAACCATGCTCACAGCCAATACCTACCTTTCCCTGAAGTCACCAGCAGTGGCTGAGATGACCATGTGGATTCTATCACTCCCCAGCTTAAGGCCAATGAGTTAACGTTGACAACCCAACTTTGATCCAATTGAGATAGGCCAATCTTGGGCCAAACATGCCTTCACATTATCAAAAACTTATCAGCTTTACACTTTAAAGTGATCTGGCATTCTGTCTTCCAGAGTACTGTGGACAAACACTGGCCAACAGGTCACTCAGAACACAGTGAAAGCAGGAATGAGCCACCTGGCCTCTCAAGCCTGACCCACCATTCAATACAATCAAGGTTGATCTACCCGGCATCAACTCCTCTGTGCTTGTGAGTTTCCCCTTGCAAGAGTCAGGATTTGGAGTGGGAGATTTGAAAAGAGATGAGTCTCTGTGCTTGTGTTTGAGAGTTTCCCCTTGCAGGAGTCTGAAAGAGGCACATTTGGAAGTCGTAACAGTTGATTGGCTCATTGGCTAGTTAACAGCAGCCATTTTGGGAGTGAGCCAGTGTTAGAGTGGGAGGCAGACGATTTGGTGACTTGGAGTGAGTGGGAGAATTGAAGATAGTCTCCTTGGTTGCTTGTGAGTTTCACTTGCAGGAATTTAAGGCGTAAATCAGTTAATTATTAGTTAATAGGTGATTGGCTAATCATCAGCAGCTAATAAGTTAGGGTCAAGCAGAGCAGACATTTTGAGAGGGCCTGCTGTCTAGTCAGTGCTACTTGTTGTCTAAGTGTGGGCTTTGGTGACTACCAGGCTTCAGTGAGGAGGGTGAGCAGCACTGAGGGTAGGTTCTTATTTTTTTCTGTCTCTTTATTTCCCCTCAAAGGTTTTTAGTCATGGCAGGTGAGCTCAGACCTGTGTCACGCTCCTCCTGTGCAATGTGGGAACTCAGGGAGGCTGCCGGTGTCCCTGATGATTACATGTGCAGGAAGTGTGTCCAGCTGCAGCTCTTGATGAACTGCATGATGGCACTGGAGCTGTGCATGGATTCACTTTGGAGCATCCGACATGCTGAGAATGATGTGGATAGCACGTTTAGTGAGTTGGTCACACCGCAGTTTAAAGGCCCAGGGAAAGATGGGGACTTAGTGACCAACAGGCAAAGCAGTAGCAGGAAGGTGGTGCAGGAGTCCCCTGCGGTCATCTCCCTCAAACAGATAGACCGCCTTGGATACTGTTGGGGGAGATGGTTCATCAGGGGAGGGCAGCAGTAGCCAGGATCGTGGCTCTCCTGCACAGGAGGGCAGGAAAGAGTGGCAGAGCTCTAGTGGTGGGGATTCCATGGTGAGGGGAATAGACAGGAGCTTCTGTGGCTACAAACGGGACTCCTGGTTGGTGTGTTGCCTCCCAGGTGCAAGGGTCAGGGATGTCTCGGAGCAGCTGCTGGGCATTCTAGAGGGGGAGCGTAAACAGCCAGTTGTTGTGGTGCATGTAGGTATCAACGATATAGAAAAAAGTGCAGTGAGGTCCTACAAACTGAATTTAGGGAGCTAGAAGATTTAAAAGGTAGGACCTCAAAGATGATGATCTCAGGATTAATACCTGTGCCACATGCTAGTTAGACTAGGAATAGGGGACTTTAAATTCCACATAGGGTAGGTGAATCAAATTGGTCGAGGCAGTCTTGAGGACTTCATAGAATGCATCCGTGATGGCTTTTCTGAACAGCATGTTAGTGAACCTACTTGGGAAAATGCTATCTTAGATCTGGCCCTGGTCAATGAGAGGGGTAAAATTAACAACCTTGTAGTTGGGGATCCTCTTGGAAAGTGTGATCACAGTATGATTGAATTTCTCAAAAAATGAAGGGTGCAATAGTTCTATCTAAAACCAGTGTATTATGCCTAAACAAGGGAGACTATGATGGGATGAGGGAGGGAGGAGTTGGCTAGCATAGACTAGGAACACAGGCTATACGGTGGGACAGTTGAGGAACACTGGAAGACTTTCAAAGAGATTTTTCACGGTGCTCAACAAAAGTATATTCCAGTTAAAAGCAAGGACAGTAAGGGTGGGGAGAGCCAGCCTTGGATAACTGAGGAAATAAAAGAAAGCATCAAACTAAAAGCTTGTGCATACAAAGTTGCCAAGAGTGGTGGGAAACTGGAAGATTGGGAAAACTTTAAAAAGCAACAAAGAACCACTAAGCAAGCAATAAGGAAAGGGAAGATAGATTATGAAAGTAAACTAGCACAGAATATAAAAACATAGTAAAAATTTATTATATAAAACGGAAAAGGGTGGCTAAAGTGAACGCAGGTCCCTTGGAAGACGAGAAGGGGGAATTAATATTGGGTGATGTGGAAATGGCTGAAGCCTTGAATGATGATTTTCAGTCTTCACAGTGGAAGACGTGTCTAACATGCCAAAGAGAGATGTTATGGATGCGATGGGAGGTGAGGACCTCAATACAATCGCTGTCACTAAAGAGGTAGTGATGAGCAAGCTAGTGGGTCTAAAGGTAGACGAGTCCCCGGGTCCTGATGTGATGCCTCCCAGGGTTCTGAAAGGAATGGTGGAAGTTAGAGTAGAGGTGTTTGTGATAATTTACCAAAATTCTCTGGACTCTGGGCAGGTCCAGGTGGACTGGAAGACAATGAATGTCACACCACTGTTTCTTTAAAATAAAATGTAGGCAAAAGGCAGGTATCTAGGCCAGTTAGCTTAATGTCTGTAGTTGGGGAAAATGCTTGAAGCTGTCATTAAGGAAGAAACAGTGAGACAGCTGGATAAGTGGTTCAATCAGGCAGACACAGCATGGATTCAGGAAGGGCCGCTCATGTTTGACAAACTTACTGGAGTTCTTTGAGGATATAATGATGGTAGTGGATAGAGGGGAACAGGTGGATGTTGTATGCTTGGATTTCCAGAAGGTGTTCAATAAGGTGCTGCATAAAAGATTCATCCATAAGATAAGGATGCACGGAGTTGGGGGTAATGTATTGGATAGAGGATTGGGTAACCAACAGAAGGCAGAGTTGTGATTAGTGGGTGTTTCTCTGGTTGGCAATCAGTGGTGAGCGGGGTGCTGCAGGGGTCGGTGATGGGCCTGCAACTGTTCGTGATGTACATTAACGATTTGGAAGAGGGGACTGAGAGTAGTGTATCTAAGTTTCCTGATGTCACTAAATTGAGTGGAAAAGCAAACTGCACAGAGTCTGCAGAGAGATGTAGACGGGTTAAGTGAGTGGACAAGGGTCTGGCAGATGGAGTACAATATTGGTAAATGTGAGGTCATCCACTTTGGAAGGAAAAATAGATCAGATTATTATTTAAAAGGTGAAAGATTGCAGCATGCTGTTGTGCAGAGGGACTTGGGAGTGCTTGTGCATGAATTGCAAAAGGTTGGTTTGCAGGTGTAACAGGTTATCAAGGCGGCAAATGGAACGTTGGCCTTCATTGCTGGAGGGATTGAATTTAAGAGCAGGGAGGTTATGCTGCAACTGTACAGGGTACTGGTGAGGCCGCACCTGGAGTACTGCGTGCAGTTCTGGTCTCCTTACTTGAGGAAAGATATACTGGCTTTGGAGGTGGTGCAGAGGAGGTTCACCAGGTTGATTCCGGAGATGAGGGGGTTAGCCCGTGAGGAGAGATTGAGTCACCTGGGACTATACTTGCTGGAATTCAGAAGAATGAGTGGGGATCTTGTAGAAACATAAAATTAAGAAAGGGATAGATGAGAGGCAGGAAGGTTGTTTCCACTGGAGGGTGAGACTAGAACTAGGGGACATAATCTCAAGATTTGGGATAAGAGATTTAGGAATGGAGATGAGGAGAAAATGCTTTTCCCAGAGAGTACTGAATCTGTGGAATTCTCTGCCCAGGGAAGCAGTAGAGGCTACCTCATTAAATATTTAAGACAGTTGGATAGACTTTTGGATAGTAGGAATTGGGGGTTATGGGGAAAAAGGCAGGTAGGTGGATCTGAGTCCACGGCCAGATCAGCCATGTTATTGAATGGCGGAGCAGGCTCGATGGGCTGGATGGCCAGCTCCCGTTTGTGCCAGATTGCCCATAGCACTATTGCCACTTTAAATACTTCTAATGAGCTTGCCTCCCAACTCTGGGGAAGAGAACTCCCAGAGATTCAGGACCCACTTTACTTTGGTAAACCCTTTCCCTGGTTTCCTTATCAGACCACATAACAACTAGCAAGTCAGTTAAACTGATGCCAGCTCTTCAGCAGTAGGCCCCTGAACCGCTCAGGCTGAGGTGCAAGCACGGTGAACAAGCCTGCCCATCATAGCTGGAGCAAGTGCTGGCTTCTGACTGGCTGCCACCAGAGGCCTAGGTCAATGGTGATGCAGGGAGAGAGGAGGAACATCAATCAGACTAGTTTTTGTCACGTCACACACTGAACATCACTGGGATCACTTCCCTGACATGGGGTGCAGCAAACATTCTCACTCCTTCACTGTGTATTGAGTCTGGTTCTAAACAGCCAGCTGGAAGACATATTTCTCCTGTTCCTTATACTTGTAACTAGGAAATCTCACACCAAACCATTCTAAAGAGCTGATTCTAAATATCACTCCAATAGGAGCTGCCTCTGGGATATGGGAGTTGGCAGTTGGCAGTTTCCAGCACCTGCTCTGAGGATAACTTGCCCTATCAGTCATTCAAAAGGATTGGTCCTGAATGGAGTCAGATCTACAGCACAGGCTGCTGATGCATAATCCCACCTCCTTGCCCTGGGTCTGTGGTCCTGCAGGTCTTTGAACGTGATCTGGTTTCCTACCTCAACCCCAGATTCCCCCACGCACCACCCTCTGGGTGGATATTTTCCTCATCTTCTACCAATAACTTTAAACCTACGATTCCTGATTTATGAAGCTTCAGCAAATGGAAATATATCCTCCCTTTTACTTCATCCCAGTCTCTCCAATTCTACACTCCTCCATTACAATAAAAACAACCTGAGCTGATCCATCTGTCCACAATCCAACAAAAACTGAGAGGAGGAATTTCTTCAGCCAAAGGGTGGTGAATCTGTTGCCAGACGGCTGTGGAGGCCAAGTCATTGGGTGTATTTAAGGCAGAGACTGATACGTCCTTGATTAGTAAAAGGGGAGGGGGGGGGGTGGGGATGGTTAAGGGTTACAGGCAGAAGGTGGGAGAATGGGAATGAAAAAAATCAGCCATGATTGAATGGCCTAAAACTGGTGTTGTTGTAGTGAAAGACTGACATCAGGAGTTGGCTGTGTGGACATCACTAGTAAGTAGCGGTAGTCTGGGCCAATGAAGACTGCTCCTCTGCCAAGTAAAATTGTGGTTGATCCTCAACCTCGAAGGGTTCCTGGAACTGCTTCCCCCTCCAGGATAGGCTGGTATGGACATTGATGGGACAACAAGTTCACGCATGCACGGTACTCCTGCTACAGCAAGGTACCGAGAGCTGCACCTTCACAGAAGAGAAGGGCTCAGGTGTTGGGCAGACCCCGGCTCAACGTTTCCTGTTAACTGTTTTTAAGTGGTTTATTAAAATCATCATGAATGGAACAGAATGATAGAAACCTGTATTTTGTAATGGGAACTTGATTGTGTGCTTACTTGTGGTTCACCTAAGTTTAAATGGTAACTGAGCTCGTTAATGTCTGCAGACACTTTCCACACACACCGATGAGAAATTTCACTTGTTAATAAACCTTGGCTGCTGCTGGGACAAACTCACTTATTTCATTGAACATGAAGGCGTCCTGATATTCCTTCATGTACTGCGTCGAGCGGGACTCATCCAGGAAGAGGGAGTAAACACGCTTAATGTCATCCACTTGCACCTCTGTGCCCTGATGCAAACAAAATAGGACACAATTGTGGTTAGGATCAAAGTAAGAGAAAAATGGGGAGAAGTGTAGAAAAAGGGGAAAAACCAGATGATACAGCAACAGATTTTGATATCACACATCCCCACGGATGAGATGAAATTCTACCCTCTGTAGGTTGTTGGGCCCCCTCGAGATTTACAAACATATCGCACCAACTGCCCATAATTCTGGGGATTGGATGAAGTTGTGGGAAATGGAAAATGCGAACTTTGGAAGGGCAGAACTTTAGTTCCACTGAGGGATGCTGCAGGATGGAAATGCAGAGCTTTATATTACATCTGTAGGTGACTTTGAAATGTTGCATGTAATCTGGCAGCTCAAAGGGAGAGGGCACCATTTGCCAGCACTGAGATATTTGGTCTCAAGGAAGGAACAGGCAAGAGGATGAAGACAGAACAACGAGAGAGCCCGGACTTGTAGGAAGTGTTGTCTACCTTGCGCTTCTTGCAGACGAGGTTAGCAGCGGTGATCAGCTGGATGGAGTAGCGGAGTGATGTTTCCAAGCCGATGCGGGTCAGCACTGTATATGCATCCTCACTCATCTCCACGTCCTCCTCCTCACACCTGCGCACGGTTGGAGGGGAGGGGAAAGTACTTAAAGGGAAGATCGCTGTGGCACAGAGAACTTGCAAGGCCATAGATTTCATTTGAGTTATATAAAATGAAAGTGGCTGTTTATACAAACAAAAACTTTCTCAATCAGTTCACTGCCCTGCAAACAAGAAGATCTATACATGAACCCCAGTGCTGTTAATCTGAAGGTGAGCTGTTGGGTTAACAGGTTATAGTGAGCAGTGATAGGTTCTGTGATTCACGACAACGCTTATTGCTTTCGTAGCTAATTCTTCCTGATGACTTGTTGAGAATGAAACTTCAGGAGTGTGAAGGATGACCACATAGAGGCATAGATAGGGTAGATAGTCTCTTCCCCAGGGTGGGGAGTCTAAAACTAGAGGGTACAGGTTTAAGGTGAGAGGAGAAAGGTTTAAAGGGGACCTGAGGGGCAACTTGTTCCACAAAGAGGTTGGTGGGTACATAGAACGAGCTGCCAGAGGTTGAGCTCTTGCACTAAGGAGGTCCCAGTTTATATTAAGGAAGTTGAAGTCCCTCATGACAACAACCCTATTGGTTTTGCACCTTTCCCTAATCTGCCTGCATATCTGTTCCTCAATGTCCTGGTGACTACTGGAGGGGGGTGGGGGGGGGGGGGTCTGTAGTATAATCCCATCAGAATGATTGCACCTTTCTCATTTCTGAGTTCTTTAAAGCTTCATCTCACTGAGTGTAACCTTAAGGGCCTCCTGAACCATTTCAATGAACAAATTATGGAATAGTTTTTGTTCAAGTCTTGAATGGGATATATTTCCAACACTACGTCCACCCTCCACCTGCCCCTCCTTTTGGCCCAGGGTGCTGGGGTCAGTTCTAGCCCTTTTAACCAGGGATACCAAGAGTTACAAGACTGTGGAACACAGAATAAATCAGTGACTGAACTGTACAAGAGCCTCTGGCCACAACTGGAAGACCACACCTGCAGTACAGTAATTCCCCACTAACTTCTCCTGAGATCGACACCCCAGGCACCTCACCTGATCTTCAGAATCTGTTTTGTTTCCTTCTCGTTGTAGGGAGAGGTTGAGATGATTACCAATCGATCCAGTAAGTCAATTGGAATTCCGTGAGGGCTTTTGTAGCTTGTACCGCGGATCCTGCGAGACAAGAGGTGTTGAGTGGATGTGTTCATTTCCCCTCCTCATCCTTCATAACATCCAGGATTCTTGACTCAAGACAACTTGAGTGTGGATGGGTGGCTTTTCTTTTTAAGTGAACTGCTACTACCCATCTCTCCCCACCTGAATGTGCAGAGTTACAGGTGGGTGCACCAAGAGTTCACGTGGCCATCCCAAACACAGTACGGAAGTCGTGCGATTTCAACCACAACATTTACTAATTCAATCCATTGTTGTATACTGCTGTACAAGTCCTAAATCAGAACATCAATGGTTTAAAATGCCTTCAAATTAATAAAGTTAAAATTAACCCTTGGCAGAACCTCCACAGATACAAGCGTCAAGGACAAAAGGTATGGCTAGCCTTTTTGTGGACAGAGGGGTCTCTGTACCTGGTTATCCCTCGGTTTGTTGCCATGATCAGAACTGGAGCCATGTCACTCTCTAAGCCACGGTTTAGGAAGGAGAAGCACTCAATGTCCAGCATGTGAACTTCATCTATAAACAGCACCTGGAGAAGTCCAACACAAGGGAAGTAAACAGGGTTGCATTAGCCAGAACTGAGGACCAATTCTGGGGGCAAACTTCAGCACGTGCAGGTGAAATTTGGGCACTTACCCCAGGAATTATCTCTGCCTTTCCCTCTTCCCTCCATTCTGCTACCTTGGCGTTGATCTGCTCACGCACTTCAGACTTGATCTCTCCAGTGTCACCTGTGAAGACAACCCACAAGAACACTGAGCTACACTTTACGTTTGAAGACCAAGGGTGGACTAGCTTCCTGTCCATGGAGCCTTTGTGCCACACACATGCTCCCATCAGTTTGACTGCACATTAGGTCACTGGTACCCAGAGATCGGGGTGATCTGATTTGGAATTTATCCACCACAGCCAGAAGAACACCAAGCTTCAGCCCACAAAAATCAAATCAGGATAAACTAAAAGTAATTTGAGACGGATGTACCCGATTCTTGTTCCTTAGAGGACCTAGCCTCAGGAGGGCTGACCATAGATTGCAGTTGGGAGGATACGCTCTGTTCCAGACAATGGGACTCAGCACACGTACAATACTCCGAATGCAATAGTCAAGGTTCTGGTGGAACGGTGAAGAAAATTACAACCAAGCACAATAAAAGGCAGCGAGGTTTGGTGAACCAGGTTACTAGGCTGACATCACGGAGCATCCAGCTACTTGTTCCATCAGTTCTGAAAGCCAAATCAAACAAGGCTGTCGAGGAGCAGCACTGTCGTGGATGTGTGTTCACTAAAAGTGAAGCAGTTTGATCCATTTTCCTTCGTTCTCTTACACAGAGCTCCAAGCCCCACTCTTTATGTTATTCCACAAGCAACTCAAAACCAGCACAGCACAAGCTGCTGGGCTCCCATCCCACGCCCTGCTCTGATTTAACACTGCTGTCCTGTAGAGAGAGAGCCAGACACCACACAACCCACACACCACTGACACCATGACCCTGTGATGCGGGTTTTGGATTTATTTACAGTTACTCTTTTCTCCTGCCTACTCCAGTCAGATTGGATGTCTCATGGGATGGACAGCAGGATATCTGATCTGGAAGGGAACTGTGAAGCGCCTTAGAATTCTTTTTTGCCATGTCAAAGGAGCCACGTAATGGATGCTATTGCTATTTTACTGGTATTTGTAAAGCTTTCCAGAAAGACGGCACTAGATAACTAATGGGTACAAACCTGGGTTAACTTCTTTCCGCTTCCTTTCCAGCCCAAGGCCCCTCACACAGTTTCAGTGCTGAGTCCTTCTAACTCAATCAGGGCAGACGGAGGGCTGGAACCCTCAGTTCTTAATGGGAGAAGGGTGGGGAAATACCAGGTATTCAACCTTCTTAACCTTTCACAGTCATCATTTGCTGCCAGTGACCTCTGGCTTCAATGTGCTCGTGCTACCTGAGAACAAGGCGAGGAACCCCTGTGTCCTGCTGTTGATCACATCGATCTCGTGCAACGTCACCGTGTGAACCACCTCCTTGCGTTTCTGAAGCTCTCCATCTGGGCACTGCACAAATTTAGTCTGCAAGAGGAGACATTTTCAGATAATTACTCTTTCCCCAGTCTTCCTTTAAGCCCTTTCTGTCATCCCAGAACACAGAAAGCCCCCCGGAGCCGCATTCACAGAAAAGCAAGAAATAGAGGAAGGGGTAAGCTGTACAGAACCTTGAGGTTGCTCCACCATTTGATATTATCACTGACCCTGTTGTTCACACCCACCTTCCTGCCCAATCCCTCGACATCTACTGCGCTCAATGACTGATCGACCTGTGCAGACCTGTGGGGTGCGGAGTTCTAGTTCACAACCGTAATCTGTCTGAATGGCCAAGCCTTATCCCGAGACTCTGCCTCTCAGTTCCAGACTTCCTGCTCAGAGGTAAAAGTCTCTCAGCATTCATCCTGCCCATCCTTCACAGAATCGATTTACCCCTCTTAGAACTCCAGTGACCACAGGCCAACTGTCCTGGTTTGTCAATAGTATTCACTTCAGTAATCATTTAGTGAATCTATGCTGTGGCTCATCCCTCCTCCTGTATGGGCAGCCCTCAAGATGTGGCTCTGTACAGGTATGGTTCCAAATGATTGAGAGAACCACAGAGAGCACACAGCTGAGCACGAGGTTGTTTCATTAACATGTCAATGTACTTTTGGGAGGCGATCGACCAGGGCAGACAAAATGGGCCAAACACCCTCCTTCTGACGTTGACCCTCACCCTCACCGCCTGCTCTGCGGAGGAGCCGGATTTCCTCTGGCTGGAATAGCGACGTGGTATATGATGGGGCTGACAGGCACCTTCTCTCCCCTCCCTCACGGAAAGCCTTCTGCAATACTCAGAGTCCCATATTTGCAGTCAGTTTATTCGTGACTCGACTAGCGGACAGACCTTCCAGAGTAAACGTCTACACCCAGTAACAGAGACGTACCTGGGCCCCCATGGCATCATAATCGCGAGCTCGAGTGAAGGAGCGTCCCAGTTTGCTAATTTTTCCTGTTGCTTTATCAATGGTAATGACGTCTCTGCAAAAATATAAATACAGGACTTCACTCACTTGCAGTCTCTCTCCATTTAGATAATAATCTGTCTTTCGATTTCTCTTATTGATGTATACTACCTCACACTTCCCTACATTAATTACTTGCCAGTCTTTTACCCACTCGCTCAATCTACCCAAGTCCCATTGCAGAATCACAGTATCCTTGTCTCAACATTAGATGCATTAGGAGTGCTCAAATTCTGTGAATGAAAATTTGGCAAATTGAAAAATACTAGAGGTAATCCATATACTTAAAAAAGCACTCACAGAGGTGGTAAGTGGAAAGCCGGTGCCTTCTTGTGTGAGGAAGGTTAGAGAGATGGGGAAGTTACTTTAGGTCAGCGTTACACAGAACTCGAGCAACTGATAAACTGTCTCACACTTTCAGGGAAGGATTAATAAGAAATAAAAACTTGGTAATGTGATAACTCTGCTGTCGATCTTTAATTTAAATACTGCTGATTCCTGGATTGGCAAGGTGAAATTGTGGACATCACACAAAATTCTGGAAGGAAGTCTGTGACCAGTGGTGTACCTCAGGGATCAGTGCTGAGTCTATTGTTTGTGATATACATTAACAGTTTGGATGTGAATGTAGGAGGTACTATTAGTATGTTTATGGATGACATGAACATTGGTGGTGTGCTGGATAGTGAAGGTTATCTAAGGCTACAGCAGGGTATAGATCAGATGGAGAGTTGGGCAGTGTTGGCAGATGGAACTTAATCCTGACAAGTACAAGGTCATGTACTTTGGGAGGACAGAGACAGCAAATGGTAAGGGCCTAAGGAATGGTGATGAACAGAGAGACCTTGTGGTACACATCCATGGATCCCTGAAAGCAGCAACACAGGTAGATGGGGTGGTGAACAAGGCATATGGCACACTTGCCTTTATCAGTCAGAGCATAAGAATAAAAGAATTGGGACATCATGTTGCAACTTTACAAAATGCTGGTTAGGCCGGACTTGGAGTACTGTGTGCAGTTTTGGTTGCCACATTATAAGGAGGACATGATTGCACTGGAGAGAGTGCAAAGATTCACCAGGATCTTGCCTGGATTGGAGGACTTTAGTTATAAGGAGAGATTGGATAGGATGAGCTTGTTTTCCCTAAAGCAAAGGAGGCTGAGGGTTGACCTGACAGATATGTAAAATTATGAGAGGCATAGAAAGGGGAGTCAGAACCTTCTTCTCATGGTAGGATGTCAAAAACAAGAGGGCATAGGTTTGTGAAAGGGAGGAGGCTTATAGGGATCTGGGGGGAAAGTTTTCATAGAGAGAGCGTTGATATCTGGACCGCACTGCCAGGTGAGGTGGTGGATGCATACACAGTCAGTATATTTAGGAGGTATTTAGACAGACACTTGAATAGACAAGGCATTGAAAGACATAGACCTAATGTGGGCAAATGGGATTGGTGTAGACAGGCAAGGTGGTCAGCATGGCCACGGTGGCCTGCAGGGCCTAACTCTGTGCTGTAGGAGCTGATGGAGCAAGTGTACAACCAGCACCACAGGTGCAGCTTCATAACATCCACTGTCATTCTGCCGGTTACACCTCTGTAGGTACTCACCCAGCCTGCACTTTCTCCTTCGTTAAACACTCGATCATTTTCGTTCCCAAGTCATAAATTGTCTCCATCTCTGTTGTTTTCAGGGTTAGCTTTCCAACCTTTGCACCCTGCAGGAAAGAAAACATACATGAATGCTCTTATTGAAAATCTAAATGATGAATGCCCGAGCTGTCTCTCTGCTGTATGCCAGGCCAGCACTCAACACTCCAGATCACGGCCAGCAAGGTTTGATGTCAGTAGAGTGTACTTTGTCCTGACAATACACTTTACCCCAACCTCAGCAAACTAATCCTTGCTGCACTGGCATGAGCGTCATTTCTCACTGACCCCTCCAATGGGTGCGCCAATGGTGTAACGGATTGTACTGCAGATCCAGACCTGTTGTCATACATACTTCACGTACAACTCATATGGTGAGCAGACTGGATCATGGACACCAAGACCTGGGTAGATTTGTTAGCTACTGCAAATTATTTTTTAATGCAGTTAGGTGGTAAATCAATTGAAGGGGAGTTGATGGACAAGAGAAAAAGTTTCAGGGCTAAAAGAAGTAAGAGGGGGAAATGGGGTCTGATGGAATCCACAGGGAGTGGGCTGGATGTTCTCCATCTGGGTCGTAACAGGAGAAACATGCTGGATATTTGTCTACACACAATTTGAATGGAGTCCCAGAAATAAACCCGCTGCACCATCCACAGCCCACTTTATCATACTGCTCGACAAAAACACCGACAGAATGATTAGTACTTCAATGTCACCAAAGTTTGCAAAGTGCTCGGAAGCTGCCTTTAACAGCGTCTCCCTGCTCTCTAGTCCCCTCAGTAAACTCCATTTCCCAGACCTGAATTCATTGCCATTTCCAGGGCCCAACACAGCAACAAGGTGGGCACAAGCAACTGTACAGGATTTCACTGCTAACGTTACATAGAAACATCAAGGGCAAAAAATGCCTATTCTGCTCCCCAAACACATTCTCCCAGTGGTTATTCCTGCATACCCAACCTGCTCACGGCAAAATGTTCCTCAGATAAAGAATGCAGGGCTTTTTTGTGAAGATAGCAGCAAGCTACCATTTCAGGCTGCTGACGTTTGAGGACTGACTTCTGAATGCCCACTCAGTGGGTGGCTGGCTCCTTTGGGATGTAGTATAGCTTGCTTTTATTTTTATAATCAGTATTGGCGGTTCCAAATCAAAATTATTGGTCCAACTTCCAGGCTGGATGATCAGTGACATTTATTCCAATAAATTCAATTTTATGTGAGGTTGTGTTAAATTGTGACCATTACATGGAGTATCTGCTTAGACACACTTGCAAAGAATGTGTTTTTGTCTTCCATTAGTAATTCTCTTTTCCTTCTGTCTCTTTGATTACAACACTGACCCTCTGTGGTACGATTACCAGTCACCTTCCACTGCCTCCCACAAATATTTATCTTCACACAAGCCACAACAATGGGAGTCAGTCAGCTCTTCAATGGTGTTGGGCATCATGAACACAGATACCTCCAACAGGAGACATTGGTAGGTAAAGAACAACAAAGAATTTTCTCTTTCCCTTTAGATAGAAGGTAAGGGGGCAGTCATTTAAAATGGAGGTGCACAGACATTTCTTTTTGCAGAGAAGTCTTTGGAATTTTCTACCTCAGCAGGATGTGGGTAGATCATCAGAAGTATTCAAAGTGGAGGTAGATACGTTTTTGAAAGATCGGGGAATTGAGGGCTACGGGGAACTGGCACAGAAGAGGAGCTGAGGCCTGGGGCAGATCAGCTGTGATCATATTGAATGCAAGGGTGGGATTGAGGGGCTGAGTGGCCTATTCCTGCTCCTATTTTCTTGTGTCCTTGCCCAGAGCCAAAAGTTATCTGCACTACTAGGGAGATTCCTCATAAATGGGCAAGGAAATAAAGAACAATGGTTCAAATAAATCCTTCGGTTTAAGTGCACTGCCTTAATATAAAGTAACACTGAGACATTTCCCAGATTCAGATCGTTTTGAACTTACTGTGCCGGTGGCTGGTCGATCTATTTGAATTTCCACCACCTCTCCTTCTATAATTTCAGTTTCCTCTCTGTTTCGGTAGAAAGAAAAATCCTAACTTAGCACAATGGATAAGATAAAGCTTCTGGCCACATAGTCACAAATTACATAACTTCATGAGCTTCGGGGTTTCAAAGTTCCACTAAGAATCTCTCTAACGTACTTTTGAGTGGAAGTCATTTTGTCTTGACGCAAAAACCTCAGCACCCGATATCCTGCAGATCAGCATGAAACTGCTGAAGTGTGAATAACATTCCTGCATTACTGAATTATTAAATGCTTGCTTTTGAGAAACAAAAGCAAAGAGTATGGTGCAACGTACCAAAGTCGGACAAAAGATGAGCAGTTAACAAGTAATGCCATAGTCTTGAGATCTCAGCAATACAAGGGAAAAGGGAGCAGGTCGAGTTACAAGATAATATATTTATAGTTTAGGATCAAGTTGGACAAGCTTCAGAGGAACTCTATTTTTGGGCCATGAACCAGTCAGCAGTATTGTAGAGAACTACTGACTACCTTCATTCATGACTTCCGCCCTTACATATTGCAACACTAAAGTTAGCAATGGACGGCAGGCACATCTGATCTCCCGTTCTGCTGCTGAGGATCTGGATGCATTGAGCATTTGGTTGCTCAGTTTTAAGCCAATCGGAACACAAGCCCATTGATTCAAAAGGTATCAGCAACCTTAATTGAAGAGGTAAGTGTGGGAAGAGATCTGATGTTTTTTTTAATTAATTTCAATGTTTAAAATTAATTTCTAGCCATTATTAAAGTAATTTAAAGAGACCACAGATGCTGGAATCTGGAGCAACACACAAAGCGCTGGAGGAACTCAGTGGGTCAGACAGCGTCTAAGGAAGGAAATGGACAGTTGACGTTTTGGGTTGAGACCCTTCATTGTCAGCCCAGGCCCAGGGTGATTGAGGGGCAAGGTTTAGGATCCACCACCCGAGGCCTGGTCGCTGCTTGTCATCCATTCAGCCTGATGGGACAACTGCAACAGCCGGGCCTCCAGCTACATCAGACCTGCAGGGCTGCAAAATGTGTGTCTGTGGGTAAAGCACCAGGGGCGAGAACAGCTGCTGGGCTGGATCAGACCCAATCACTGGCATTGCTGAAAGAGTGAGACCAAAAAGGCTGAATTCGAGGGAGGGGCTGGCTGGCCACTATACTTCAATACTAAATACAACAACAACAACAAACAAAGTGCTTACTTGATGCGGACCCCAATGGACCGACGGAATGCTTGGGTCAGCGCTTCTGTTTTGCTCATTTCCAGAGAGAATATCTCACTGCCGGCGATAGCTGTGAATGGAGTGTCTTGCCCTAGGGCCTGAGCCATCCCTGTAGAAGCACAACACATTCAATTAAACCCCAAAAACAGGTCAATGCTTCAGATGGCTATTGTAAAGCTATGTGGAATACTAAGCAGTACTGGAAAGAATGATTCTGAGGCACAAAACAGGTAAAACACAAGTTCAAGAATGTCAGAATATTCCTTTATACAGAGTGGGTACAATTTCAGAGGGCCATCACAAGTTATTTGAGAATTGGTCACATGGTATGGTGGTGCAGTGGTTAAACACTGGACTAATAAGCTGGAGATCTTGACTAAGGATCTTGAGAGAAAAGTTTAAATCATATCATGTCAGCTGTGGAATTTTAAATGTTAGTTATATAAATTGGGTAATATCTGCTGGTAAAGCATTGCCATTAAAACAATTTGATTTGGTAATCTCTTCCAGGGGATCAAACCTGCCACTCTTACCAGTCAGGCCAACGTGCAACTCCACGTTTAATGCCTTCTGAACAGCTGAGCTAGCTGCTTAGTTCGAGGGCATTTAGTGAGGGACAACATGTGCTCACCTTAATCCACAATCCATGAAATAATAAGAGAGTTTGAGAAGTTGCATGTTATATGGAGAGAGCAGTTAACCGAATGGAACAATTTTCATTTCTATTTACATCTATAACTAATATTACATTCATCTACCATTTATACCTCCAGTGAATATTGCATTTCAATGAAATTTATTGCATGTGCAGGGATTTGAAAAATATGACGACACTATATAGATGCAAGATTTTTTTGAAAACGTTCCTAATGCATTGTCAATATCCTACATCAATAGCACTGGAAAGGCGTTCCATACCCATGGCAATTGCAGTTTTCCCTGTTCCTGGCTGGCCAGCAATAAGGATGGCTCTCCCAGCAATCTTCCCCTCCTTGATCATCTCCAGAATGACTCCGGCGGCACGTCGAGCACTGAGCTGCCCCACCATGCCCTGAGACACCTGCAGCACAACAGCCAACACTCAGCACAAGGGATGTTAACAACAAAGAAAACTAGTGAGAGAAGTACTTCAGGAAATAAAAATCTAACTGAAGGCTAACTGTGGTCTCTTGGGACCTATCTATATATCAGGACCTAGAACCCCAGCCCACTGAGAGGAGGGGCAGTTATCTGCACAATGACCAGCGTTTGGCAGATTGCTTCCCCAATAATATATCTGCAAACTCAAGCTAAAAATCCGCTATCCAATTGTTTGGAATTCCTGATGGTTCGGCACCTGGCTCACCGGGTGATGTTAGTCTCGCTCTCTTTAAACTCATGGGGCCCTGTTCCTGCACTCCTATTGAACTCGCTGGGTTGATTCCCTCATTCTCTATAACTTCTGGTTCACTGAAAAAAAATTATCGTTTCACTGTGTAAAATCTTAAAAACAGTGAATTAAGTTGGTTGGCTATTAATAGAAACAACATCTGCTAGACTGGAACAACCAAAGTTCACTGTTGTAGGATCCCTTCTAAGTATGTACAGCAGAAGTCTGATAACCTGGCATTCCCGGGACTTTAGTGGATGATGCCAGCCAGCTCAGTGATAGAGTACAAGGACAAATCCCACGCTTACTCCAATGTGAGGAAATGAATGAAAAATATCAATTGGTCCAAGTTTCTGTCCCTTTACCACTGGAGAGCCCCAACAATCCCAAACTCACTCCATGCACCGTTGTCTCGGCACTGGCCAAGTCCGTACCTGTCTGGGCTCCAAGGCATCATCAAGTCCCAAACCACGGATGTGTGAATGGGCACCTGTGGGAAGGAGATCGATGCCGGTTAGTTCAAATCATCAGCTTTAACTTTGTCCTGTTGCTAATCTTAAATTCAGAATGTTAACGATATAGGAAGTTTCATTGTTGACTGTGAATTTAAGATGGATGAAGTATCGCTTCCCCCAGGGTCTCCATAGGTAAGGAGATACTGAACCAAAAACGAGAAGACCCCAGATTCAGGCCCAGACTTCTGCCAGGGTAGATTGGGGTATCACAATCAATGCAAACTTGCAAAGGTAAAATTCTGGCAGAATTCTTGTCCAGGTCACAGGCCAGTGAGTGTTGCCATGTCAGGAGGACAGCACTAAGTGTCAGGGGCTCTGAATGAACGTCATGCTGCCATTTGTTGACGAGGCCATTTGCTTGGTGATGCTGTGGGCAATGGAGGAAGGAAAGGAATCGGCAGTGAACGTTTCTTTAAACCTACCAATTCTCTCGATCCTGGTGACATCCCTCACCTCAGGAACCTTTGTTGTGGTGGTCTGAAGAAGAAAACAAAATTCATGCAGCATATTTAAAAAGACCATGTTTTAAATGAACTTAAGTGATATTCTCAATGTAATTGCTACAAATAAATCACAAAATAAATTTAGCCACGGTCCACTGTGTGCACAAATGTTCTTTCTTGAAATCTGGACTGGATATTTTTAATTAACTGTTACCTGTAATCAGCTATGACAATGTCCTGTAATTCAAACAGCCACTTTCTGCTGATACTAGTTGATTATTAAACTAAGAATACACTGGTGCTTGTGGTGGAACTGATGGCATTCACTAACATTTCTTCCCTTGGCATTCTCCTGGCCACTTTGAGAGTACTGGTTTGGCACTCACTGCCCTAACTCCTAGTGTATGTCGAGTAGCTTATAGTTAAGAGAATTGATTTATTCAATAAGCCACACACAAAATGCTGGAGGAACTCAGCGGGCCAGGCACCATCTATGGAGGGAAATGGACAGTCAATGTTTCGGGTTGAGATCCTTCATCAGGACTATATTAACTATCTCCCTCTGTCTTTCCAGTCCTGATGAAGGGTCTTGACCCGAAACGTTGACTGTCTATTCCCCTCCATAGATGCTGCCTGACCTGCTGAGTTCCTCCAGCATTTTGTGTGTTGCTTCCAGATATCTAAGATCTGCGGCTTTCTTCTGTCTCCATTATGACAAGCCATATCTGTACTGAGGGAAAGGCTGCTTATTTTACTATGGCTGACATCATTCCTCATGCAGATCTGCTTCTAGGAGTCTCTAGTTCAGAGTTTTTTGAGATCTCAAGCAAATGATCTGGAAAAAAAAGCTCTTCAGCCTCTGGATGGACTCAGAAAGCAGAGATGCTGTGAATCAGAATATTGGAAGCATCTGCAGACACACTGGTTGGCACTCTCTCACTTGAGTTAAACCCAGTCCAGGACCTGAGCATGTACTCCCTACACGACTCAAGTTAACGTTCAGTGGGCATGTCCTTAGATCAAAACAGTGCTCCACTAATCTACTTGAATGATTTATGTGGCTGTTCAAGATCCCACAGATTTTGAGGGTTTTACTTCACGATCCTTCATCAACTGATATCATTCATATTCTATCATCTCATCAGTTTTCCAATTCTATTGTGTTTGAAATTAGTAACTCAATAACAAATCAACGATCAGACAAATTCCGTGTGGTCAAAGCACTTCCAGGCGTTGCTAAAAGGGAACTGCATAAATGCAAAATGTTCCCTTAGCTTTGGCTCCCAATCATTAACCTCCATTTTCCTCCTAATTCTCCTTTGTTCTGGTTCGGGGTGACCTTCTTGGAAGAGAGACGGCTGTCACATTCTTGATACATGAGGAGAGGGATCAGCACTGTTAAATGAGTGAGGGGGAATTGACCACCAATTGGACTTGCCACCCTCAAATCCCACAATGGATCAAAAACTAATTTCCCCTCCTTGATACATGCCCACTCTCCAAGTACGTACAGAGGCAGCATTGCCATTTCTTAAATCAAGCATTGAAAGAAGCCCCATCTTCTCTCTCAGAAGAACACAAAACATTATGTTGAAGAACAAGGCAGAATCCCCCAATATCCTGGGGCATCATTTATCTCTGAGATTACATAACTAAACAAGTTTGCTTTTATCACATTGTGGCCCCCTTCCTCCCCCCTCCACTCCTCTTCCTCCTCCCCTTTCTCCTCCCTCCCCCTCGTCTCTCCCCTCCCCCCCCCGTGTCACTCCGCTTCCTCACTCACGGTCTTCCTCCTCCCCTGTCAGTGCTCTGCCCCCCCCCAAGTCTCCCCCAGCTCCACACATACCGTTCCCCCTCCCCTCTCCCTCTCTCCCCCACTTCCCCCCTCTCTCTCCCTTCCCCCCTCCTTCTCTCCCTCCCCCCTCCTCCCTCACCCTCTCCCCCCTCCCTCACCCTCTCCCCCCCCTCCCTCACCCTCTCCCTCCCCCCCTCCCTCCCTCTCCCTCCCCCCCTCCCTCCCCCCTCCTCCCTCCCTCCCCCCTCCCTCCCTCTCCCTCCCCCCCTCCCTCTCCCTCCCCCCCTCTCCCTCCCTCCCCCTCTCCCCCCCTCTCCCCTCCCCCCTCCCTCCCCCTCCCCCCTCCCCCACCCTCCCCCCTCCCTCACCCTCCCCCCCTCCCTCCCCCCTCTCCCCCTCCCTCCCTCCCCCCTCTCCCCCTCCCTCCCTCCCCCTCCCCCCCTCCCTCCCTCCCCCTCTCCCCCCCTCCCCCCCTCCCTCACCCCCTCCCTCACCCCCTCCCCCCCTCCCCCCCCCCTCCCTCACCCTCTCCCCCTCCCTCCCTCCCCCCTCTCCCCCTCCCTCCCTCCCCCTCCCCCCCTCCATCCCTCCCCCTCCCCCCCTCCCTCCCTCCCCCTCTCCCCCCCTCCCTCCCTCCCCCCCTCCCTCCCCCCCTCCCCCCCTCCCTCCCCCCCTCCCTCACCCTCTCCCCCTCCCTCCCTCCCCCCCCTCCCTCACCCTCTCCCCCTCCCTCACCCTCTCCCCCTCCCTCCCTCACCCCCCCTCCCTCCCCTCCCTCCCTCACCCTCCCCCCTCCCTCACCCTCCCCCTCCCCCCCCTCCCTCACCCTCCCCCCCTCCCTCCCTCCCCCTCACCCCCCTCCCTCCCTCCCCCTCCCCCTCACCCCTCCCCCCCCCCCTCCCCCTCACCCCTCCCCCCCCTCCCCCTCACCCCCCTCCCTCCCTCCCCCTCCCCCTCACCCCTCCCCCCCCCTCCCCCTCACCCCTCACCCTCTCCCCCCTCCCCCCCTCCCCTCCCTCCCCCTCCCCCCCTCCCTCCCCCTCCCCCCCTCCCCTCCCTCCCTCCCCTCACTCACTCCCTCCCCTCCCTCCCCTCCCTCCCTCCCCTCCCTCCCTCTCTCCCTCCCTCTCTTCCTCCATTCATCCCTCCCTCCCTCCCCTCCCCCTCTCCCTCCCTCCCTCCCCTCCCTCCCCTCCCACCCTCCCCCTCCCCCCCTCCCCTCCCTCCCTCCCCCTCCCCTCCCTCCGCCATCACCCTCCAGCCTCCTCCCCCTCACCCCCTCCCCTCCCTCCCCCTCACCCCCTCCCCTCCCCTCCCCTCCCCTCCCCTCCCCTCCCTCACCCTCCCCTCCCTCACCCTCACCCCTCACCTACCGTTGCCATGTTGCTGCAGTCACCGGTTTCCAACGGCAGGCCGGGTTACCAGACACACTTCCTGTCCGACCAGACCCGCCGCCCCGCACCGAGGTTCCGCCTCTGTACAGAAAGTCCTATCTGTCCCTTCCGAAGAAGAACAAGTGTCCTCCCGTTCCCCAAGGACCGAGCTTCACCCTTCAGTGGCATTTAGCTCATTTTGTGTCTCTGGGAGCTCGCTGTGTGCAATTTGATTACATCACATTACCAAGACATGAGATGTGTAACAGTTGGCACTTACTGAGATGCTACAAGTTATATATCAATCTTCCCTTCTCCTTTCTCTTAAATTCATTTTTCAGGATGTGGATGTCACTGACAAGGCCAGCATTTATCGCTCATCCTTTATTGCCCTTGAGTAGGTGGGGAGTGCCCTTCTTCAACAGCTGTTGCGCCTCTCACAATTTTGCTCAGTAAGTAGGGGGTTAAGGATTTGGACCCAGCACTGACAAAAGAACAGCGGTTTATATCCAAATCAGGATAGTCTGTGACTTAGAGGAGAACCTGTTCCATGAACCTGCTCCTCTTGTCCTCCTCAGTGTAGAGGTGTGGGTATGTTCTGCCATTCACTGTACCATGGCTGATCTGACCCCATCTCTTCTGTGCCAGTTCACCAGTGACCTCAGTTCCCTGATGTATTTACCTCCTCCTTAAATACCTCCATTGATCTGGCCTCCACAACCCTCCAGGATTCACCACCCTCTGCCAGAAGAAATTCCTAGCATCTCAGTTTTAAACAATCACCCCGATATCTTGTAACTGTATAGCCTTGTTCGAGACTCTCCCACTGGTGGAGTCACTCACCTCATCCACAACAATGAAAGGGTGGACCAGAATTAATCACAGAGGACAGAATCCAGGAGAAGAAAATGACTCAGGTCTGGTCACTGAAGATGCCAGTGTACCTGAAGAAGGCAAGAGCGTGAACGTGGCTTTGAACATCATCCCTTACATGCAAATATTTTGCTGATTAACCTCTCAACTTGGACAGAACTAGAGTAACCATACATAGGCAGTGGGGCGGGGGCGGTGTTGTGGAAAGATACATCACCAATAAAACGCATTACCAAGATGCCAAAGTTTGACCCATCCTCAGCTTGAATACTTCAGTTTGTATTTCTGGAACGTTTTGGGAATGTTGTTTTGAAATCATGGGCACATCAGACAAGTTAAATGACATCTTAGGGAAATGCATCAATTTTTGATCTCCCTGATAAATCACATCCAAGTTGGTGCAGTAAAGCCCTGATAATCCGGCGTCCGATTGTCGGACCACCCTGATAGTCTGGCACCCGACTCAGTCATTGGCCTGGAACGTGAGTTACGGACTGGGCTCCGGTCCGTGGGTGGATGTGGGGTTGGAGCCGGGGGTGGGGTTTGGAACACCAGGCATCAGAGACGTGGGGGGGGGTTATGGCCCAAGCTGGGGTCAGAGTGCTTGTATATTTTCCACTCTGCTTAAATTGACTGGGTTCGCTGGAAATGTTATTATACCACCGTGTAACATGATATAAGACCATAAGACATAGGAGCAGAATTAGGCCATTCGGCCCATTGAGTCTGCTCCACCATTCGATCACGGCTGTTTTAGTTTTCCCTCTCAACTCCTTTCTCCTGCCTTCTCCCCGTAACCTTTGATGCCCTTACCAATCAAGAACCTATCAACCGCTTTAAATACACCCAGTGACGTGGCCTCCACAGCCGTCTGTGGCAATGAATTCCACAGATTCACCACCCTCTGGCTAAAGAAGTTCCTCCTCATCTCTGTTCTAAAGGACCGTCCTTCTATTCCGAGGCTTTGCCCTCTGGTCCTGGACTCTCCCACTGCTGGAAACATCCCCTCCACGTCCACTCTATCCAGGCCTTTCAATATTCCGTAGGTTTCAACAAGATCCACCCTCATCCTTCTAAACTCCAGTGAGTACAGGCCCAGAGTCAACAAAAGTGCCTCATCTGTTAACCCTTTCATTCCCAGAATCATTCTTGTAAACCTCCTCTGGACCCTCTCCAATGCCAGCACATCCTTCGTTAGATATGGGGCCCAAAACTGCTCACAATACTACAAATATGGTCTGACCGACACCTTATAAAGCCTCAGCATTACATCCTTGCTTTTATATTCTAGTCCTTTAGAAATGAAAGCTAACATTACATTTGCCTTCCTTACTACTGACTCAACCTGCAAGTTAACCTTTAGGGAATCATGCACTAGGACTCCCAAGTCCCTTTGCGCCGCCGATTTCTGAATTCTCTCCCCATTTAGAAAATAGTCTACACCTTTATTCCTTCTACCAAAGTGCATGACCGTACACTTCCCTGCGCTGTGTTCCATCTGCCACTTCTTTGCCCATTCTCCCAACCTGTCCAAGTCCTTCTGCAGACTCCCTGCTTCCTCAACACTACCTGTCCCTCCACCTATCTTTGTATCATCCACAAACTTGGCCACAAAGCCATCAATTCCATCAATTCAATAAAAGTGTGATGAGTTAATACGTGAGTCACGTCCAATGATCTGAAAAATCTGCAAGTCCAGCAGATCAGAGTCGCAAGTGTGAGAACCTGCTGGAGTTTATTTCCAGATGTTACCCAGTTACATCAGGGCCAGTGTTATCTCTTCTGTGACTGCAAACCAGTGTGATTGGGTCAAGTGTCTCTGCAAACATCCAGATTTTATAAATTCACAACCTTAAAGCAATATAGTGGTTTGCATTGTAAAATATCCTGCCTAAAGGGAGTGTTATCTGTGCAAACATAAAAATGTAGTTTAATTTGTGTGTCTTTGGAAGAGATTTCTTTTGGCTATTATTGTAAAAATAAAAAAGACTCCTATATCTCACTTCTAAAAATAAATGAGTTTAAAATTAAGTTTACAACATTAGAGGCATGAAGTTGTACAGCATGGAAAAAGGCCCTTTGGCCCATATGTGTCCACGCTGACCAAGATGTAGATTCAAGTTAATCCCCTTCCCCGACACTTGGCTGATATCCCTCTAAACTTTTGAAATGTTGAAATATTGAAATATTCTTGAAATACTCTTGAAACATTGACACAGTAAATTTATAGGGTCCAGGCATTTTAACTCAAAGTTTTAATTTGAAATCAGTGTTTGATCAAAGTTTGAGCAACTGAGAATGGGACGAAGTTGTGCCTTGAAGGGTTAATGTTCAGGGAGCGCTGCAGAGGATTAGTCATGTGGGCACAAACAAACCTCGCACAGTGACTCCAGCGCGGGGTTGCCATGACGATTGTGCCTCAGAGTGAAGAAGGAACAAGGGCCACTCTGTGATCACTTGAGGCCTAGGTCTCTCATTGCAGCACTGAGCACTACAGTGGCACCGTTAGTAGAATCGCTGCCTCACAGCTCCAGTGTTCCCGGTTTGATCCTGACCTTGGGCACCGTCTGTGTGGAGTTTGCACATTCTCCCTGTGGATTTCCCCCGGGTGCTCCGGTTTCCTCCCACATCCCAAAGACAAGCAAATTGTTAGGTTAATTGGCCGCTGTAGATTGTCCCTAGTGTGTGGGTGAGGGGTAGAATCTGTGGGGAGCTGATGGGAATGTGGGGAGAAATGGGATTGTTTATGGGAGTTTAGTGTAAATGGGTGCATGATGGTTAGCATAGACTTGATAGGCCGAAGGGCCTGTTTCTGTTCTGCGTGGCTATAATTCTGGCCTTTTCCTGCTTCAATTTCTGATGTTCTGTCTTCTCTCTCTTTCACTTCCCTCTCTTATCTCGTCCCCAATGACAATTCAGATCATTGGAAGTAATCACAGAGACGGGCATTCAGAGATAATGACCCAGTCCTTATTACTAAGCAACGAGGCAACCAATTCATTTACTAACCTTCCTCAAAGTCGGGATTGAAGAAGTAACCTTGGAAATTGCAGATCCTCTTTAGGATGTCCCAGAAAGCTATAGAGCCAATTAAGTACCTTTATTTTGGAATTGCATTTCCAGTTGTAATGTGGTAAAAGCCAGACTCAGTTTGTTCAGCAAGATCCTACAAACACTGACAATAACTAGTTCGGCCATTAATTGGGTGTGACTGGAAAATAACTCATTTCTTCAGCTTAGTGTACTGGCATCTTTCAAATCAGCTTGCCATCTTATCAGAGAGTGGTTCCTCTAACATAGAAACATCGAGAGACAGCAGAGCAACAGGCCCTTCAGCCCCCAAGTCTGTGCCGACCATCAAGCACCATTTATACATAATACATAATCCCATTCCCACATTCCCATCAACTTCCCCCACAGATTCTACCCCTCACCCACACACTGGAGACAATTTACAGCAGCCAATTAACCTACCATTCTCTGTCTTTGGGATGTGGGAGGAAACCGGAGATCCTGGGGGAAACCCACACGGTCACAGGGAGAACGTGCAAACGCCACACAGACGGTGGCAGAGGTCAGGATTGAACCCCGGTCTCTGGTGCTGTGAGGCAGCGACTCTGCCCGCTGTGCTGCTGTATTGCCCAATCCCCCAATGTCCCACGTTGAATTGTCTTTGATTCTTGTGCTCAGGACCTTGTTGTGGGGTTTGAACTCGCAACCTTCTGGTCCTCTACCCACTGAGCCACACGTGGCCTGGGGTGGACACAGCAGGCAAGTGGAGAGGGATGGCAAATTCCTGGCAAAGTAGCGGCAAAAAACAAGATGCTGGAGCAACTCAGCGGGTCAGGCAGCATCTGTGGAGGCAGAGGGATGCAGGGTCTTGACCCGAATCAACGACTATCCCTTCCCCTCCACAGATGCTGCCTGACCTGCTGAGTTTCTCCTGCGGCTTGACTTTTGTATCCACAGATTGGGCAGGAGGTGCCTGATGGGGCAAGTGGGGGGGGGGGGGTAATTTGTGAGATGGTGCACTCCTCCCCCCACTGACACAGGGCTCCTGAGTGCTCCTGACACATGGATGTGGTTCTCAAAGCCATCCTGAAGGCCCCATCTTCACCGATTCAATACTTGGATCAATCCGAGGATCAAGGGCAGAACTTTCCAGTGTGAATGTTGCCTTTTTTCCTCAAGGAGGCTTTGAGAAGATCCTTGAATCTTGCCTTCTGGCTGCATGATCTCTTCCCATGACAGAGTGTCTACTGTGGGAGTCTGGTGTGGGGCATGCCAGCGATGCGACTCTCCCGATGGGGCCTCAGTACTGGGATGTTGCCATGTCAGAGAGGACACGGATGTTAGAACATTGGAAAACAGGAGAAGGAGTAGGCCACTCAAACCTACCCCACCATTCAACATGATCACGGCTGATCTGCCCCAGGCCTCATCTCCTCTTCTGTGCCAATTCCCCAGAGCCCTCAATTCCCTGATCTTTCCAAGATGTATGTTCTTCCACTTTCAGTAACCCCCAATGGTCGAGCCTCTACAACCCTCTGGGGTAGAGACTTTGAGAGATTCACTACCCCCTCCGAGAAGACTATGTTCCTGATTTGTTCCGCATCAACACCGAGATGTCTATAATTTATGGCAATATTTCTAAGAATTGGGAGTTTATTCCCTGTGTCCTACCCAAAATTTAGCTTTCAAATGTGGAACTAAAACAGATCATCCACCTATTACCAAGTTGCCAATTCTGAGAATTGTCGATGTTTTGGGACTGATGCAGGGTTTCAACCCAAACCATCAACAATTCCTCCCCACCCCCACAGATGCTGCTCGACCCACTGAGTTCCTCCGGATTTCAGCATCTGCAGTCTCCTGAGCCTGCCATTGTTGAGATCTTGCTGTGCACTGTTCTAGTATTAAACCACTGCAATTCAGAAAGAACCCAGTTGCTACAAAACAACTAGAGAAATGCAAAGAATGACAACATAAAAATATGTAAAACCAAATCTTTTATTCCCACCTTCACTTAAACAGTAAATTCTATTATTTCTGTTGTAAAATCTTATAAGAGCGGCAAACAGAGAAGTGTGACTTCATACAATTCATCAACAGGAGTGAGCTGCGATGGTTTCAATCCCGATTTCTCACTTCCAGGACCTTGATTTCGTTGCAGCCCAGGTTAATTTGGTGAAAACATCCAGAGCTCTGGGGATACCTGAAACAAGCTTTTATTGCGTCAACCACTCTGGCAGTAATTCCCCTGTGACCTGCTCCTCCACCTCTTCCAGTGCTACTGAGGATTAAAAAGCAAAGACTTAAGTGGGGCACTGTTCAAAAGTGGGGTTCCCTGAGAGCCCTTTAGAATTAAACCAAACACACACACACACACACACACACACACACACACACACACACACACACACACACACACACACACACACACACACACACACACACACACACACACACACACACACACACACACACACATGCCCAGGTGGTGTCCCTGGCCATGTGCTCAGATCTTGTGCTGATCAACTGGCAGAAGTATTTGTGGACATATTTAACCTCTTCCTGTTTCAATCTCAGGTTCCCACCTGTTTTAAGAAGACCACTATCATCCCAGTACTGAAGAAAAGCAAGGTAGCATGCCTCAATGACTACAGACCAGTGGCTCTGATATCCACCGTCATGAAGTGCTTTGAGTGGTTGGTCATGGCACGCATCAGCTCCAGCCTCCCAGACAACCTTGACCCACTGTAATTCGCCTATCGCAGAAACAGGTCTACAGTGGACGCCATCTCCCTGGCCCTACACTCAGCTCTGGAGCATCTGGACAGTAAAGACACTTACATTAGATTATTGTTTATTGACTACAGCTCTGTCTTCAATACAATAATCCCAAGCAAACTTGTCATTGAGACCTAGGACTCAACACCTCCCTCTGTAACTGGATCCTTGACTTTCTAACCAACAGACCGCAATCAGTGAGGATAGACAGCAATACCTTTGGCACAATTATTCTAAACACTGGTGCCCCACAAGGCTGCATCCTCAACCCTCTACTCCCTATACACTCATGACTGTGTGGCCAGATTCTGCTTTAACTCCATCTACAAGTTTGCAGATGATACCACCGTTGTAGGCCGTATCTCAAACAGCGATGACTCGGGGTACAGGAAGGAGATAGAGAGCTTAGTGGAATGGTGTCATGACAACAACCTTTCCCTCAATGTCAACAAGACAAAAGAGCTGGTCATTGACTTCAGGAAAGGGGGCGGTGTACATGCACCCATCTACATCAACAGTGCTGAGGGCGAGAGGGTTGAGAGCCTCAAGTTCCTGGGAGTGAACATCACCGACAGCCTGTCCTGGTCAAATCACATAGATGCCACGGCCAAGAAAGCTCACCAGTGCCTCTACTTCCTCAGGAGGCTAAAGAAATTCCGTTTATCCCCTTTGAGTCTCACCAACCTTTATCGATGCACCATAGAAAGCATCCTATCTGGATGCATCATGGCTTGGTACGGCAACTGCTCTGCCCAGGACCGCAAGAAACTGCAGAGAGTTGTAGACACAGCCCAGCGCATCACGGACACCAGCCTCCCCTCCTTGGACTCTGTCTTTACCTCTCGCTGTCTTGGTGAAGCAGCCGACATAATTGAAGACCCCACCCACCCGTCAATCTCTCTTCTCTCCTCTTCCATCAGGTAGAAGATACAAGACCCTGAGGGCACATACCACCAACTTAAGGACAGCTTCTACCCCACTGTGGTAAGACTATTGAACAGTTCCCTTATATGATGAGATGGACTCTGACCTCACAATCTACCTTGTTGTGACCTTGCACCTTATTGCACTTCACTTTCTTTGTAGCTGTGACACCTTAGTCTGTACTGTTATTGTTTTTACCTGCACTACCTCAATGCACTCTGTACTGACTCAATGTAACTGCACTGTGTAATGAATTGACCTGTACGATAGGTTTGTAAGAAGTTTTTCACTGTACCTTGGTACAAGTGACAATAATAAACCAATACCAATATCAATACCAACACAAACACACACACACACACACACACACACACACACACACACACAGATGCAGACACAAAGAGTTTAAATAAAAGATTTATGAAAATGTAGGGTTTTCTGAAATCCCTTTGGAGACACACACAGACACACAGAGACAGATACACACACACACACACACACACACACACACACACACACACACACACACACACACACACACACACACAGAGTTTCTCTCTGGCTGCCTCTGTTTGTTGAGTGGCTGTTTACTGGATTTCTCCTGTCCTGACACAGCTCAGCTGAGGTCACTTGGGAGATGCCAGGTTCCGTATGATCTCACATATGCCCAGGATGCTGGGAGAGGCTTGAGGTACCTGAGGAGGAAGGACACACCCACAACACGACAACTGCTGCCGTGACTCTGCACCCCAGCACTGTAAGTACAGATGGTCATGTGTTTGAGGAACTGATTTCAAATCTCAGATCAAAGCAGAAATTATGTGTGTGTGTTTGTGTGTGTGTGTGTGTGTGTGTGTGTGTGTGTGTGCGTGTGTGTGTGTGTGTGTGTGTGTGTAGGGAGAGAGGGAGAGAGGGGGGAGAGAGAGAGAGTGAAAGAAACAGAGAGAGAGAAGAAAGAGGGAGACAGAGAGAGACAGAGAGAGATATAGAGAAAGAGATAGAGAGAGAGAGAATAAATAGTTCATCATTGACCTTTCATCAGAACTCAGCTACCTTAGAGTTGTAGGTTTATTGGAACTCTCCCAGGGACGAGGGACTTCGGTTACATGAAGAAGCTCAGCTGTTCTCCTGGAGCAGAAAAAGTAAGGGGAAATTTGATAATGACGTTTAAAATCATGCCAATAGGAGTAAATAGGACACTGCCTCCATCAGCAGAAGGCTTGCTAACGAGAGGAGATTTAAAATAATTGGCAAATCCATTGGGATGAACGAGAAGAAAGCTTTCACAGTGAGTTGTGATCTGGAATGAAATGTCAGAAAGAGCAATAGAAGCAGTGCAGCAGGAACTTTCGATAGTCAACAGGATGAACACTCACTGCACGTTGGGGCAGGAACAGGGACATGGGGCTTAATGGAGAGCTCCTTCAGAGAGCTGATGGGTTGAAGGATCTCCTTCTGTGCTGTGAACCAAAAGGTCTATCCACAGGTGTATTTACAGCCTTGCTTCCACAGGCATACCTCTCGGTAGTTCCAGATATCAGACATCTCCTTGCCAGCAACTGTTTTTTTTGCCACCTTCAGATAATTATTTGCTTTGAAGCAAAACATTGCAGATAGAGTCATAGAGTCACAGAGCAATACAGCACGGATACAGGCCCTTCGGCCCAAACAGTCCATGCCGACCACGGTGCCCACCCAGCTAGTCCCAATTTCCTGCATTCGGCCCATATCCCTCCAAGCCCCGCCCCTCCATGTACCTATCCAAGTGCTTCTTAAATGACACTGTTGTACCTGCCTCACCCACTCCCTCTGGCAGCTCGTTCCACACACTCACCACCCTCTGCGTGAAAAAGTTGCCTCTCAGGTCCCTTTTAAATTTTTCCCCTCTCACCCTAAACCTATGCCCCCTAGTTTTGGACTCCCTTACACTGGGGAAAAGACTGTTACTGTCCACCCTATCTCTGCCTCTCATTATTTTATAAACCTCGATAAGATCACCATGCTAGAAATCAGAAACAAAAATGTGAATGCGAACACTCAGTAGGTTAGGACAAAGCAGTCCATCTAACCTTCCTAAATATTTGTTCCCTCCACAACTGTAAAGCAGTAAAACAGCCAGAATAGTCAAAGACCCCTCCCACCCTGGACATTCTCTCTTCTCCCTCCTCCCATAGGGCAGAAGATACAAAAGCCCAAAAGCACGTACCACCAGGCTCAAGGACAGCTTCTATCTCGCTATTATAAGTCCCTTAGTATGATAGGATGGACTCTTGACCTCACAATCTACCTCGTTATGAACTTGCACCTTATTGTCTGCCTGCACTGCACTTTCTCTGTAGCTGTGACACTTTATTCTGCATTCTGTTATTGTTTTCCCTTGTACTACCTCAATGCTCTGATGTGATGGAATGATCTATCTGGATGACATGCAAAACAAAGTTCTTCACCGTACCTCGGCCCATGTGACAATAACAAACCAATTTCCCGACTGGCTGCAGGGTGGACCATCACCGGTTACTCACACAGGCTGCTCCAACACCACCTCCCACACCCATGGCCAGCAGGAAGATTGAGGGCGGCAGGTGCGAGGCAACACCACCACCTACAGGTTTCTCTCCAAGTCACACACCAGCCTGACTTGGAAACATGTTCACCGCTCTTTCACTGTTGCTGGGTCGAACTCCTGGAACTCCCTCCCCAACAGCACCGTGGGAGCACCTTCACCAGGTAGACTGCAGAGATTTCAGAAGGCTCACCTCGCAGTTAGGGATCGGTAGTAACTGCTGGCCTTGCTGGTGACACCCAGATCGCAAGCAATGAATAAATAGGAAAGTGGAACAATGGAGGATCTCCTGCGGTTATGAAAGCACAACAGAAATTCAAGTCTTTCTTTAGCAAATCAGTCCGAGAGAATGCCATTGTTGTAGGGAGATACGGCACAGAAGCAGGCCCTTCGGCCCACTGAGTCTGCACCTACCCATTTATACTTATCCCACTCTAACTCATTTTATTCTCCCCACATTCCCGTCAACTCCCCCCAGATTCCACCCCTCACTCACACACCGGGGGCAATTTACAGTGGCCAATTAACCCACCATCTTTGGGATGTGGGAGGAAGCTGGAGCACCCAGTGAAAACCCACGAGATCACAGGGAGAACATGCAAACTCCACACAGACAGCGCTGGAGGTGGGGATTGAACCCAAGTCCCTGGAGCTGTGAGGCAGCAGTACTACCCACTGCACCACTGTGTTGCTCCAGAGTACAGACTCAGATACCTGATAACAACTTCAGCATTAGCTCTTTCTTCCGGATGTTCCAGTGGGCTAACTTTCTCCCTTCTCTTTCCTTTCAGTCTCAAGGCAACAAGGATCCAGAGACCTGGGACGTAGCGCTGTGGGAATCCAATGAATCCTCTGCCGAGCTTCCCCACCATTATACTCCTATGTGGTCTCTTCCATTCATCCATGGCCCTGTCAACCAATCAATCCACCCTCATGACGCCCTGCATCACCTGTGGTGTCAGCTATTCCACCCTGGAGGACATCAATGCAACGTTGGACCACAGCCCGGAAGGCAGTTCTGAATTGGATGCGTTCTCCAACACAACCGTCCCTCTCAACGGGTCCTCCACCGCTCCCAACGTGACAACAGCTGAGGATGAAGATCAACTCAGCAGCTCAGTGGGAGAAACAGGAACACTGGAGACAGAGGTGACCAACTCATCACAGGCAGTGAGTCTAACCACTGAGCCTTGGCCTGAGGTGGATCATCACGGACCCAACGAGACACTGTCATCTGCAGCCCCCTCCGTCACAGCCTCTCCATCAGAGGAAGCCCTTGTCCCGATGTCCCCGCCGACAGAAACAGCCCCTGCAACGAAGGACGGCTCTGGAGACCTTCCCACCAAACTCGGTAAAGATAACCCTCCTCCAGTTCCCCTACTCTTGTCCCTTTCTCCACACCCCACCCCCAGCCCCTCTGCAATCAATTTGTCCCCCTCCCGGTTCCATCCACCCCCCCCCCAACCCATGCACTTCACCCTCCGGCTCTTCCCCCAGCCCCCCCCCCCCCCCCCCCCCCCCCATCTGGTCCTGGTTCCATCTGCCACACACCTCTCCCCTAACGCTTCCCATTCTCACTTCCCAGAGTCCAGCACTGGTGGCCTCTGTATCCCACCCATCTCCCCCCCCCAGCTGTCTCCACCTTCGTTCTCCCCTCTACCCCCTCCCCACCTTGCTACCTCTGCCTCTTTCTTTTGGAGACACAAGAGACCACAGATGTTTGATGCTCTTTTTTTGTCTGTCTCCACCTATCACCCACCTGCCTCTGTCCCCGAACTCCACCCTCCCCCTCCCCTACCTGGCTCAATCTGTCCATCATCTTTCACCCCTCCTCAGACCACCAACCACCTCTGGCCCCTATCTCTTTACACCGGCCACCTCCCCCCTCCACTCTCCGTCCTGATGCAGGGTGTCAACCCTAAACACCGACAGTTCCTTTCCTCCCACAGATGCCGCTCGACCCGCTGAGTTCCTCCAGCAGATTGTTAGTTGTTAAAGAGAAACCATTTTGGTTGGACACCACTTTCCTTTGTGCTTGAGGGAAAAAAACCCTCGTATGTCTAACATGTGTTCCCTGATCGTAAGGGCACCCGAAATGGTAGGATAGCTCGGTGATTAAGTTACTGCACCAGTATCCACAGGACTGCCATGTTAAGCCACGGAGGTGAGTTCAAGTCCCACTGGGAATTTGAATTCAAGTAATGAATTGAGCTCTGCATTGAAAAGTTGCTGTTGGTATTGGTGCAACACAAAAAGCACTGAAGGAACTCAGTGGGTCAGGCAGCATCTATGGAGGGAAATGGACAGTCGACACTTCAGGTCGAGACCCTTCACCTGGACGGGTGATCATGAATCTGTCTAATTCCCTAATGTCCTTCAGGGAAGGAAATCTGTCGCACTTATCTGGTCTGGCCTCCACGTGACTCCAGACCACTCTTGTGTTTGGCTCTTAATTCCTTCCTTAGCCTCAGGGCAATTGGGGATTAGCAATAAATGCAGGTGTTGCTGGTGATCTCCACACCCAGACAATGAATTTATTAAACAGTCAAACGAGTGGTGGGACTGCTGGTACAAGTAGGTTTGTATTCACTGGACCTCAGAAGGATGAGAGGGGAGTTACATGAAACTTACTCGATTCTGTCAGGGGGAATCAGACGGGATGTGGGGAAGATGTTTTCCCTGACTGGGGCGTCTATAACGTTGGGTTACAGTCTCAGGACAGGAGAGGTAGGACTGAGATGGGAAGAGACTTCCTCTCTCAAGAGGGTGGGGAGTCTGTGGAATTTGCTGCCACTGGGGGCAGGCGAGGCCAATATATTGAAGAAGGAGTTAGATAAGTATGCAGACACATCAAGGGGCTTGGGGAGAGAGCAGGAACATGGTACTGAGGTAGAGCATTGGCCACGATTGTACTGAGGGGGAAAGTTTTTTATGGGGAGTGGTGGGTGTCTGGAACGGTTTGCCAAAGGTGGGGATGGAGGCAGTGTGATAGTGGTGTTTGCGGCTTTTAGGTAGACACATGACAGAGTCATAGAGTCATACAGCACAGAATCAGGCCCTTCGGCCCAACACATCCATACTGACCAACATGAATCTAAATTAATCCCATTTGCCTGTGCTTGGTCTGTGTCCCTTTAAACCTTTCCTTTCCATGGACCTGTCCAAATATCTTTAAATGTTAATGTACCTGCCTCACCCACTTCCTCTGGCAGCTCGTTCCATATACTCACCACCCTCTGGGTGAGGAAGTTGCCCCTCAGGTTCCTATTAAATCTCTCCCCCTCACCCTAAACCTGTGGCCTCTAGTTCTTGATTCCCCAACCCTGGGAAAAAGCCTGTGCGCATTCACCCTGTCTATGCCCCTCATGGTTTTATACGCCTCTGTAAGATCACCCCTCAGTTTCCTACTGGGAATAAAGTCCTAGCCGGTCCAACCTCTCCATATAACAGTCCCTCAGGTCCTGGCAACATCCTTGTAAATCTTTCCTGCACTCTTTCCAGTTTAATAACTTGTCTTATCCAGTTTAAAATCTTACCTTTCTTAAAGCAGGGCGACCAAAACTAAACTGAACTGAATATGCAGTGAATGGAGGGATATAGATTGTATGCAGGCAGAAGAGATATAATTTAGTTTGGCATCATGTACGGAACAGACATCATGGGCCGAAGGGCCTGTTCCTGTGCTGTACTGTTCTATGTTCTATGTTCCGTGAATGGTGACACGGATTTGAAGGGCCGAATGGCCTCTTCAAACTTCTGACACCTATGTTTCTATGCTTTTATGAATTCTCTACACTGAGAGAACCAGGGGGGCACAGGTTTAAGGTGAGAGGGGAGAGATTTAATACGAACCTAAGGGGCAACTTCTTCCATCCAGAGGGTGGTGAGTATCTGGAACGAGCTGCCAGAGGAAGTGGGTGAGGCAGGTACATTAACTACATTTAAAAGGCACTTGGACGGTAAAGGAAAGGGATGTGGTTCCACCGTGGGCAAGTGGGTCTGATTTAGACGGGAATCTCGGTCAGCATGGACCAGTTGGGCCGAAGACCCTGTTTCCGTGCTGCATGAATCTATGACTCTCCAGTCATAGAGTCAATGAGAGCTGTGGGGGTCAGAGGGGGGATCAGTTGGGGGGGGGGGTCAGTGGGAGGGGGGGTCAAAGGCGGGGGGTCAGTGGGGGGAGGGGGGTCTGTGGGGAGGTCAGTGGGCAGGTCAGTGGGGGGGGGAGGGGCTTCAGGCTCTCTTTGTTCCCAGCTGAAATGATTGGACGTTCAGTTCCAGAGGCTGGGGAACCAGTGAGGAGGAAGATGAGATTGGGATCTGTCCTGATGCTTTATCTACAGGCTGTAGGTTTGTTCCTGCCTTTGCTGCTTCCTCTCTGGCTCTGGGTTGGAGGGTGTTGACCTGTCGGGGGGTGGGGGGGGGGAGGGGGGGGTGGGGTTGGCTGAGGGGAGGGGGTAATGGTTTGCTGCCTGTAAAGCTGCTTTGTGAGGTCACAGGGAGCCCAGTGTGATGCTGCGAGGGAGCCTTGTGCCATCACAGTGCCCGGTGTGGTTCTGCTCCAACTGTTGCACGGCATCTCGTTGCTTCGTCTGCAGTGGAGGGGCCGGAGCCACTGGGGAGGACGAGCGGGAGAGGTGGGTCTCAGTGGGACTCAGACAGATCTCGGAGGTAATGTCGGTGGGGGTGGGGGAGTTGGGTGTTGTAGGATTCTAGAGGGAGAGCAGAGGCAGGAGAGAGCAAGTCTGAGCGCACCACCAAGAAAGGAAAGCTACATTTTCACGGCACCTTTCACATCCCTCTCAGTATGTCCCAATGGAATGTAGCAATGCAGGAAACACAGAGGCTGGCTTGTGCACAGCAAGCTCCCACAAACAGTGATGATGACTAGCTGATCTGTTTGCAACTCTCCTGCGATTTGTCCTGAGATGAACATCCATCTCACTGGGCAGATGGGGCTTTGTTTTATCCAGCTGATGGACTGTGACAGTGCTGCAGTCCCTCGGCACTGCCTTCGGTTCTGTGCTCGTGAGTCTAGAGAATGACACACGGATGGATGAAGTAGGAGCACAAGTAGGCCAATTGGCCCCTCTAGCCTGCTTCAGTGTCTAATACTGTCCCTGCTGATCTGAGTGCAACCTCAACTCTGCATTCCTGTCTCGTCCCGGTAACCCTTCACCCCTCTCTATTACTCTGCCTTTAGATCCACTTCCGTTCCATTCTGGGGAAGACAGTTCCAAAGTCTCACAAAGAAAATGTTCCCTCATCTCTCAGTGGGTGACTCCTTACACTAGGTCTATAGTCTTCGAATCTTTCACAGGAGTCATAGAGTCAGAGAGTAATACAGCACAGAAGCAGGCCCTTCGGCCCAACTGGTCCATGCCGACCACAGCATCCTCCCTGCTAGTCCCAGTTGCCCACATTCGGCCCATAACCCTCCAAGCCCCTCCCTCCATGTACCTATCCAAATGCCTCTTAAATGTGGCAATTGTACCTGCCTCGACCACTTCCTCTGGCAGCTCATTCCAGGTACTCACCACCCTCTGTGTAAAGAAGTTACCTCTCAGGTCTCTTAAATCTCTCCCCTCTTGTCTTGTATCTATGCCCTCTAGTTATGGACTGCCCAGTCCTGGGGAAAAGATGATGACCGTCCACCTTATCCATACCTCTTGTGGTTTTATAAACTTCTGTGGTCAGCCCTCTTTCTTCTGAACTTCAAGGAATAAAGATCCAGTGTGGCCAACCTCTCCCTATAACTCAGGCCCTCCAGTCCAGGCAGACTCCTCGTAAATTAAACCTCTCTGCACCCTCACCAGCTTGACAATGTTTTTCCTATAACAGGGAGACCAAAACTGTACACAATACCCCGTGTGGCCTCACCAACGACTTATAAAACTGCAACACAGTGGCCCTACTCCTAAACTCGATGCCCTGACTGATGAAGGCCAGTGTGCTAAACACCTTCTTCACCACCCTGTCTACTTGCGCGGCCATTTTCAGTGAGCTGTGCACTTGTACACCCAGGTCCCTCAGGAATGTTCCACAACACTCGTCAGTGCCCTGCCATTCACTGTACAAGTCCTCCCCTGGTTTGACTGTCCAAAGTGCATCACCTCACACCTATCTAAGTTGAAATCCATTTGCCACTCCTCAGCCCATCTCCCTAACTGATCAAGATTTCTTTGCAATTTATTGTAACCTGTTTCACTATCAACAAATCCCCCTAATTTATTATCATGAGCAAACTTGCTAATCGTGCCATGTACATTCATATCCAAATCATTTACATAAATAATGAATAGCAGAGGTCCCAACACTGACCCCTGGGGCACCCCACTAGTTACAGGCCTCCAGTCAGAGAATTGACCTTCAACCATCACCCTCTGCTTCCTATCATCGAGCCAATTCTGAATCCACCTCGAATGCTCCTCCTGAATTCCACGCAACCTAACCTTCCGGATCAGCCTGTCATGCAGGCCCTTGTCAAAGGCCTTACTAAAGTCCATACAGACAACATCCACTGCCCTACCTTCCTCTATCCCCTTAGTTACCTCTTCGAAAAACTTCAGACATGACCTTCCACACACAAAACCATGCTGACTATTCTGAACAGGCTTTGACTATCCAAGTGATGGTAGATCTTGTCCCATAGAATTCCCCCCAGTAACTTCCCTACAACTGAAAGGAAGCAACAAGAGGAAATATCTCCACATCCACCTTGTCAGCATCCCTCAGCATCTTACACTCAGTCTTCTAAACTCTCGTGGATACAAGCCCAGCCTTCCAACCTATCATAAACCAACCTGCCCTGCCCATTACAGGTGTTAGTCCAGCAAACATCCAGGTTACTTCCAACACATTAACGTCCTTCCTTAAATAAGGAGACCAATATTATTCATCGTACTCCAGATGTGGGCTCTCCAATGTCCTATGGAACTGGAGACTTGACCTTCTGACCCAACTGAAAACTCCACCCACTGCCCACTGGGCCTTGTATCTGTGGTTCATTGACAATAATCTGCTCTGGCACATCTTGGAAAATGTTAAGGACCTGCATAAATGCATGACTTTGTTAACTCTAAATTCATTTCTTGGTCCCTTACCTTTTATCTTTACATATTAAGTCTTTGAAACGTATGTTGCTGCATCAAAGACCCAGTGGTACATTGACATCAGCTGAAAGTCAAGTTCAGCCATAATAAAATAAGGTATCTTTATTAGTCACATGTACATCGAAACACACAGTGAAATGCATCGTTTGCATAGAGTGTTCTGGGGGCAGCCCACAAGTGTCGCCACGCTTCCGGCGCCAACATAGCACGTCCACAACTTCCTAACCCGTACGTCTTTGGAATGTGGGAGGAAACCGGAGCACCCAGAGGGAAACCCACGCAGACACGGGGAGAACGTACAAACTCCTTACAGACAGTGGCCGGGTCACTGGCACTGTAATAGAGTTATGCCAACTGCTACACTACTGTGCCTGCCAGTGACCTGTTTTCCCTTGTAGACTCAGATGTGATGTGGGGTGGGGTTCTGGGGGCTTTACAATGCCACTGGTGTGCTCCAGTATGTTAAGCAGGGGAAAGTGAGCAAGGACGGAATGGAAGCAAAGGGGAGGATGGTCCAAGGAAGGAGATCCAATGTCTTGGCACCGAGATTCTTCAGCTGCTTGATGGTGTGTGGACTTGATGGGCTGAAGGGCCTGTTTCTGTGTTATCTCTCTATAACTATCCGTGACTGTGGGAGGAATGAAATGCTGGTCAGTCAAATCCTCCTCACCAGTGAGAGTGCAGTGTCACTGGCATCCCATGATAGACAGCAGGAATTTAGATCATGTCCTCCTTTCAGAAAACATGTTTCTCCTACGAACTAGGAAAAAGTGACAAGAAGGCATTCAGAAAGCCAGGTAGGGTGTGAGATGGAGAGGGAGGTGAGAGGTTGAGGCTCAGTATCTCAGGACCAGGTAACTGAAGGCATGGCCACCAATGGTGGAGCAGTTACCTTCAGAAATGGTCAGGACTAGAGGACCTCAGTGATCCTGAGGGCTGGACAAGGATACAGACGCAGAGTCGGGTGAGACAATGGGTGGGCGATGGTTTAGGTACAAGGAGGGGAGTTTTAAAGAGGGTGAGGAGGGGAGGAAATGAGAGAGAGGGGCTGGGGGCAGAGTTTTACAGAACATCAGAGATGGGAGCAGGAATAGGCCACTCGGCCCCTCAAGTTTGATCTTCCATTCAGTAAGATCATGCTCTTTCTCTTGTCCCTCGCCTCCAAAGATCTATCTACCTCATCCTTGAATAAATTCAACTGTGCCTTCACCTGTTCTCTGGGACTGAGGTTCATGACTCTCTGACAGGAGCAATGCCACCTGTTATTCAGTGGGTATGCCTTTGTTCTGAAACCATGCCCCCTAGTTCCAGGTCCCTCCATCAGGGAAACATCCTCTCAATGCCCCCTGGAGAGACTTGCTCAGATATAAAGTCAGAACCTACCTGGAACCCAGCTACAGCTCTGCCACTGCTCAGTGCCCAGTATTACAACTTTTATCCATGTCCGACTCGACATGCCCATCACTGTGAATACAGCAATCTCAAACCATGGATGTGTTTGCGGATGGAACCATATATTGGCTGATAGGACTCACATGGTGGAACTTCAGTATGTGGATCAGGTTCTGGGCCGGGACAGTACAGCCGGACCTGACCTCAACCCCAATGTTTTATCGAAATGCACATGGACACAACTGGAGGCCAACAGTTTGGTCCCATCAGGCCTGGGTCAGGTGGGCAAGCTCCAATCTACCCTGTCCAGCTCTCTCACAACCTCACATGTTTTAGTAAGATCGCCTTTCATTCTTCTAGACTCAACCTTTCCTCCCAAGTCAGCCCTTTCACTGCGGATATCAACCTGCTGACCTCTGGACAGAAGCCAAAATCCAGAATCGGGTTCATTATCACTGACTTACATGATGTGAAGTTTGTTGTTTTCTGGCAGCAGTACAGCGCAAAAACACAAAAATGTATAATTACAAACATAAATAGTGCAAAAAAAGGGAATAACGAGGTGTTGGTCATGGGTTCAGGGACCATTCACAAATCTGATGGCGGAGGGGAAGAAGCTGTTCCTGAATTATTGAGTGTGGGTCTTCAGGCTCCTGGACCTCCTCCCTGATGGTAGTAACGAGAAGAGGGCATGTCCTGGATGGTGAGGGTCCTTAGTGATGGATGCCACCCTCTTGAAGGTGTCCTCGAAAGTGGGGAGGGTTGTGTCCGTGATGGAGCTGGCTGAGTCTACAACCCTTTGCGGCCTCTTGCGATCCTGCACATTGGAGGCTCCATACCACGCGGTGATGCAACCAGTCAGAATGCTCTCCACCATATGTCTATAGAAATTTGCAAGAGTCATTGGTGACATACCAAATCTCCTCAAACTTCTAACAAAGTAGAGCAGCGGAGTGCCTTCTTCATGATTGCATCAATGTGTTGAGTTCAGGGTAGATTCTCTAAGCTGTTGATACCCAGAAACTTGAAGCTGCTCACCCTTTCCACCGCTGACCCTTCAATGAGGACTGGTGTGTGTTCTCCTGACTTTCCCCTCCTGAAGTTCATAATCAGTTCCTTGGTCTTGCTGACGTTGAGTGCAAGGTTGTTGTTGTGACACCACTCAACCAGCCGATCCACCTCACTCCTGTACGCCTCCTCATCGCCATCTGAGATTCTACCAACAACAGTGGTGTTATCTGTGAATTTCTAGATGGTGTTTGAGGTGTGCTTAGCCACACAGTCTTGGGTGTAGAGAGAGTAGAGCAGTGGGCTAAGCACATGCTACTAAGGACTCTCAGGACTTGGGTTTCTGGCAGGTACAGGCTTGGGGAGTGGGCTGGTTCAGTTGACTTACACTGTACTTCTGGTTTCAGATCAGAAACATTTCAACACAGAGGACAGGGTGCCACGAGGGAAAACCCTGGGGGTCTTCATTGGCTTGGTGGTGGTCCTTCTCCTGGCCCTGGGCCTGAGCTACCTCATCTACAACAAGTCTCAAAAGGATGACCCCTTCTCACACCAGAGGCTCTACAACAGCGACCCAGGTACCACGGCTGGGTCACAAAACGGGACCTGTTCCCTCAGGCTTTACCACTTAAGTTGACAACCATGGTTTGTCCTGGAGGGCCCAGAAATGAGTGACAATCCCATACAGAGCAGCTGTGGGAGGACAGGCAGCAGGTAAAACCAAAGAAACCATTGGGAACAGCCCAAGCAGGTGGAGTTTCTCTGTAGATTTTATTTGTTCTAAAGATCCAGGAGATGAAATAAAGGTGGTTTGACTGACAAACCAGTTTACTAACTAGTTTACCAACTAACTGAATAGTTGGAAACCTTTTTGCTTTCCAAAGGATCTTGGCGATTTATTGCACAGGCCCAATTTGTTCATGACAACCGATAAACAGCATTGGAAACACATCCCCCTGTTAAGGTCAGGTCTATAGTCCTGGATGAAGGCATATTCAGTATAATTGACTTTTGGGAAGATTGATGTGTTACAAGAGCAATTGTTGAAGCCCAGGTTTAAAACCTGAAATCCACGTGGCAATACGTCCAACAAGGGCAGTGACCTGATTTACTTCTCCCTTCAACGGGGCTGGGGAGAGCTTTCATCTGCCTCCACTCCCTCCTACCCACCCCAGGATAGTGGAGGGCTCTCTGGACAAGGAGCTGGTGGGGAAGACCTGTGGAGCACTGATGGTGTAGAGAAGGGGTTTCTCCTCATAACTGGAGCAACCTGCTGCCCCACCACGTATGCCCCTTCTTCTCACCTCTCCATCCAACTCACCCCCACAACACCCACAGCCAACCCAAGCACCCTCTGGAACGTAGAGACGGCTGACTCTGGATCCCAGTGTGACCAACAACAGAAAGGAGGCAAATTTTATGTTTTTGACGGGACCCTTGATCTGTGAACTTTCCTGGCTCCGGGGAGCAGAGGGCAACAAGTGATCGGTGGTGGGGGGTGGGGGGGAATGAGTGTGTTTTACACCCCAGCCTTCACTGCAGGCCCTTTCTCCCTGCTGTAGATACCCTTGTGGCTGGGACCCAACCATATCAATGTCCTTACAGTCTCATCTGAAGTGGTTAAAACCAGTTCTCAAGAAGTTAACAGGGACAAGGGTATGGGGTGGTGAACTCACATCTATGGTTGTAGTGTGTTTTGTGGGGGCTATCGGTCAAGGCTCAGGGTGAAAGCAGTCCCTGAGGTTACAGTAGGTCAGATAGTGATGTAGATCAGGGATCCAGGTTGCATGCTGAGACCTGTTCAGGTTACAGATTGATCCCCGCGGTTACGGTTTATCAGATGGAGGGTGTCGGTCAAGGGTCAGACAGTGACACCAGTTCCTGAGGTTATAGAGTGTCAGAAACTGTACCTCGGCACGGAAAAGGCCAAGGTACATGCTACCCATCAAGCATCCATTTACACTATTTGTTCTCCCCACATTCCCTTCACCTGCACACTGGGAGCAACTTATGGTGGCTAACTAACCCATGGACCTGCGTGGCTTATGATCATTCAGGGACAAAGTTAAACTGGGAAGGTTCGACCATTTTACAGTTGCCACTTCCCCTTTACTGCTTTGCGTTTTATTCCCAGTTCTCAGCCTGGATGTCTCGATGGAGCCAGCAGATCGGTTCTATGGCGGCTTGGGTCCTGGATTTGGCGGAGAGGCTCAGGGGGCTCATCTGACATCACAGAGAGCCTTAAACCAGGCCCCAGGGGGAAGTGGAGACCCACCGTCCAAAGCACAAACCAGCGGCGAGATTCAGCTCAAACCCGTGTCCGAAAGCTCAGTGAAGGTCTTTCTCTGAATCTGTTCCTTGTTTCTTTCATTTAGAAGTAATATGCAAATAAATATCATGCTAATTGTTGCCTGGAGTGTCATCTCTGAAGAACTAGTCCCATGGAATTCCTTCTAGTCCACCCGTTCCTTCCCTCTCTTGAAATGGGATCTGATTGAAAATATATAAGGTTCTTTGGGGGTTATCGGGGTTAATGCTGGGAGGATGTTTTCCCCAATGAGAGAGAACAAAACCAGAGGGCAAGGTCTCAGAGTAAGGAGCAGCCGTTTTAAACTGAGATGCAGAAGGGTTTGTTACCAGCTGGATGTGAGGGCTTTGGAGAGGGTGCTCAGGAGGTTCACCAGGACGCTGCCTGGATTAGAGGGCATGAGCTATAAGGAGAGATTGGACAAACTTGGGTTGTTTTCTCTGGAGCATTGGAAACTGAGGGGAGACCTGATAGAAGTTTATAAAATTATGAGAGGCATAGCTAGAGTAGACAGTCAGAATCCTTTTTTTCAGGGTAGAAATGTCAAATACTAGAGGGCGCAGCTTTAAGGTGAAGGGGTGAAGTTTAAAGGAGATGTGTGGGACAATTTTTTTACACAGAAAGTGTAACGGGCTGCCAGGGGTGGTTGTGGAGGCAGATACGATAGAGGCATTTAAGAGGCTGTTAGACACATGAATGTGCAGGGAATGGAGGGATGTGGATAATATGCAGGCAGAAGGGATTAGTTTTGGCATCATGTTCGGCACAGACCTGGTGGGCTGAAGGGCCTGTTCCTGTGCTGTACTGTTCCATGTTCCTTGTTCTATGGTTCTGCATCTTTAGAATTCTTTGCCACTGGGAGCTGTGGACACAGAGCCCTTGGGTGTACTTAAGGCCTAGACAGATTTCTGATCAATCGAGGGTTTCTGGGAAAGGGCAGGGAAGTGGACGTTGGGAATGTCAGACCAGCTATGGAGCAGGATTGAGGGGCCGAATGGCTGACTCCTGCTTTCCCTTTTGATGGTTTTACGGCCTTTTTAGCCCCGGACAGCGCTCTGACTCTGCAGGTTGTGGGTTCAAGTCACTCTCCAGATAGTTCAGTACAGAAAGATCCCAGTGCAGCACCAAGGGAGTGCCGCACAGTCCAAGGATCTGTCTTAGAGATGAGATGGTATCCCCTCTCTGGTGGGCAGGAAAAGGCCGGTGGTTGTTGCTTTGAAAGAACATCAGTGGCCTTAGGGTCAATCAGGCTTTTTGAGAGGGAGTGGGAGGGCTGTTGAGAGAGGCTAATTTTGAAGGAGTGTGGGGAAAGAGTGGTACAATGGGCTTGGTGGCAAAATTCTCCTAGGAGTTGGCACAGACTCGATGGGCTGAGTGGCCTCCTTCTGTGCTGTAGAAACTCTGCAATTTTATGTCAGAGTCAGACAGCCATGCAGCACAGAAACAGGCCCTTCAGCCCAACTGGTCCATGCCCGCGTTTGGCCCATATCCCTCAAAACCCTTCCTATCCATGTACCTGTCTTCTAAATGTCCTTATTGTCCCTGCCTCACCCACTTCCTCTGGCAGCTCATTCCACATACAGGCCTTCCTCTGGGTGAAAAAGTTGCCCTCAAATCCCTCCTTTCACCTTAAACCTATGTCCTCTAGTTCTTGATACCCCAAACCTGGGAAAAAGGCATTCACCCTGTCTATGCCCCTCATGATTTTATACACCTCTACAAGGTCACCCCTCAGTCTCCTATGCCTGCCCAACCTCTCCCTCTAACTCAATCCCTCAAGTCCTGGCAACATCCTCGTAAATCTCTTCTGCACTCTTTCCAACTTAATGGCATCTTTCCTATTGCAGGGTGACCAAAACTGAACACAGTCTTCCAAGTGCAGCCTCACCAAGGTCTTGTACGACTGCAATATAACGTCCCAGCTTCTATACTCAGTGCCCTGACTGATGAAGGCCAATGTGCCAGAAGCCTTCTTCACCACCCTGTCTAACCTGTGACACCACTTTCAGGGAACCATGTACTTGTACTCCCTCTGTCCTACAACACTCCCCAGGGCCCTGCCCTTCACTGTGAGCTCTCTCCAGTGCCCTGGAGCTCCTGTATATGTCTCAAACAACACCACTCAGTCATGAGCAGGGATGTCTTGAAAGGGCTGGTTCTGATTTCCCCAACCTTCAGTGACTCAGTGCAGACACCAGGTGGTGCACATCACCCACCTATCACTTCCTTGGCCTGTAAAGGAACTTTTCAGGGTTTGGCTGATTCCAATCTCCAAATGTACAGAATTTTATTCTTTGCGGTTTAACAGCTGGGCTTTTTGGGGATTCTAAATATCTACAATGGGAGTAAGGTGGAGAACAAGGGTTGAGCCATGTAAGAATATAAGTTAGAGCAGAAATGGGCAACTCTCCCCTCAAGTCTGCTCTGTCATCAACAGGATGATCTTACCTTGGCCTCAGCTGCACTTTCCTGCCTTTTCCCCATAACCCTTGATTCCAGCAGTCCAGAAATCTTAGCTTTGAATACACGGAATCAGCTCTCTGGGGTAGAGAATTCTCACCACTCACCACCATCTGAGAGAAGAAATTCCTCCTCACCTTAAATGGGCGACACCCTATCTGAGACTAGGACCCCCAGCAAACATCTAATCAGTCAGAACTTTATAAGCAGTCACCTCTCATTCTTCTAAACTTCAGAGAAAATGGTCCAATCTGCTCAATGCTTCCTGATCGAACACACAAGAGAGAGTCAAACAGCAACGAATCTTTCATCAAACTGCCCTCAGCTCTCAGGTAGGGTTTGGGCCTTGGGTTTGTTTTACAACAACTTTGCAGACAGCAGCATCATGGATCAAGTTACTGGATGGGTATCCAGGACTTGGGCAATTGATTAGGAAGGGAAGGTGGGGAGCGGTGGGTGAGGGGAGAGAGGCCGGGGTGGGGCAGTGGGGAGAGGGGTGAGGGCCACAAGTTCAGTCTTGGCAGTTGGGGGAAAGTTAACTCAAGCTAGAAAAAAATAGTCTCAGCAATGGTGACTGCAAGACTAGTGGATTGTCATAAAAATCTTTGTCCATCAGTCTCTCCTGCTCTCTCTCCCTCCCTCTCTCTCTCCCTGTCTCTCTTTCTCCCTGTCTCTCTCTCCCTCTCTCTCCCCTCTCTCTCCCTCCCTCCCTCCCCCTCCCCCCCTCTCTCTCTCCCTCTCCCCCTCTCTCTCTCCTTCTCTCTCCATTGATGCTAATCTCCGTGGTCACTGTTTGGTCACTGACCCCCAACAGAGGAGGGGATCAGCCATCCTGGCCTGGTCTGGGCTACATGTGAGTCCATCCCCTCGAATGTTTTAACTGAGTCTTCAGTTCAGGGGCAAGGTGAGGTGGACAATAAATGCCAGAACTACCAGTAATATCCACACCTGTTGGACAAAGAAAATATAACCTGCGCTTACATAGTGACTTTAATGGAGAAAGACCTCCAGTTTCTTTGCAGGAACACCAGGGCATGGAGGGGGATAGCAGGGCCCGCTGACCCAAAGCCTGGTCAATGAGGTAAGTCTAAAGCAGTGACTTACAGGGGGAATAGAGGCAGGATGTCTCAGGGAGGGAACTCCAGAGCTTGGGGCCTCTGAGGCTGGACACAGCTGGACATAGCTGGACACAGCTGCCAGTGGTGAGCTGTTTAAAATCAGGGATATCCAAAAGACTGGAATTAGAGGAATGTAGACATCTATAGACCATCAGACCATAAGATATAGGAGCAGAATTAGGCCATTCAGCCCATCGAGTCTGCTCTGCCATTCAATCATGGCTGATTTTCTCAACCCTATTCTCTCGCCTTCTCCCTGTAACCTTTAATCCCCTCACCAATCGAGAACCCATCAACCTCTGCCTTAACTACACCTAGTGACTGTGCCTATGCAGCCCTCGGTGGTAACGGATTCCACAGATTCATCACGTGCGTGGGTAATGCGGGGTGGAGCTGGTTACAGAGATGGTGAAGGACGACACTACGGAAAGATTTAAAAATGACAAAAATTTTAGAATTGATGTGCCGTTAAACCGGGTCACAATGTAGGTCATTCAGATTAGTCTCAACCTTTCACCTTGTGTTTTTAGCTGCACATCTGCTGATATTGTTGTTTACCAGATGTGCAATGTAGCAGATTAAGTTTCTTGCGAATGGGGATTATTGAAGACCAGGCTTCAAGTCATGTCCAGCATTGCTCACTCCCCTCACAGTACCGTCCACACTGGCCTCTTCCTCAGTGCCTTGTCATACAGTCATACAGAAACAGACACAGGCCCTTTGGCCCACCGAGTCCCTGCTAACCACCAACCACCCATTTACACTAGTCCTGCACTGACCCCATTCTGTTCTCCCCACATCCCCCTCAACTCCCCTCAGGATTCTGATACTCACTCACAGATGAGGGGCAATTAACAGCAGCCAATTAACCCACATCTCTTTGGGATGTCGGAGGAAACCAGATTACCCACAGGGAGGATGTGCAAACTCCACACAAACAGCACCTGAGATCAGGCTTGAACCTGGGACTCTGGAGCTGTGAGGCAGCGGCCCTACCCGCTGTGCCACCTAATCCTTCATTTACCAGGTTGTGCCCACTGCTGGCAAGGTCAATGTTTACTGCCAACCCCTTTGAGAAGCTGGTGGTCAGTCACCTTGAACCTCTACAGTGGGTGTCCTGGTGTCCACGCAGTGTGCTGGGTGGGCAGGACAGGAACCAGTGCTGATGTGGGAAGAGCTGGTACATCTCTGGCTCAGTTTTGTGACGTGCCTACCCCCTGTGCCGACTGCTCTTGTCCCTCATGGTTCTGGGCGACCCTGTCCTGAGGGAGTAGTCATCCCTCGTACGTATCTGGACACTGAACGATGACAATCGCCCTCACTGTCCAGCTAAATCCCTTTGTCCACACTCTGAAGGGAGTTAGTCTCAGAGTCATCTCCTGGCTGGTTTGTCCGTCAGGTGGTGAATGAATGTGTTCAGGGCCCACCCTGGTGGAGGGGTGGTCTGGTCAAGGTTGTGGATGCTTTAGGTGGGGTGGGTGCTGATGGAGTGTCCCGGCTGTGGGGAACAAGATGATGAGATGCAGAGTTCCAGAAGTGTCTTTACCTGGAGAGCACTGAGAGTGGGGGACAGTGAGAGGACTGGTGTGAACGTGTTTCAGGGGAGGATGGACAAAGGGTGAGGTAGCAGGGACCGGACGTAGGTGGGGAAAGGTGGCAGAGGTTTGAGTGCAGGGGATGAAGTACTTTGTGGCCAAGCTTAACATAACCCAGTGATCGGACCTGGGGCATTCTCTGTGTGGATCAACAACAGAGGATACCATTCATCTGTAACCCAGCGCCCTGTGTCACTGGCTGTATCCCCACTGACGTTAATCCCCCCCCCCCCCACACTGTTCCTCAGTAACCCCTCTCCCCCAGCGCCCCGTCACTGACTGTATCCCCACTGACGTTAATCCCCCCCACACTGTTCCTCAGTAACCCCTCTCCCCCAGCGCCCTGTGTCACTGACTGTATCCCCACTGACGTTAATCCCCCCCCCCACACTGTTCCTCAGTAACCCCTCTCCCCCAGCGCCCTGTGTCACTGGCTGTATCCCCACTGATGTTAATCCCCCCCCCCACACTGTTCCTCAGTAACCCCTCTCCCCCAGCTCTCTCTCTCTCTCCCTCTCTCTCTCTCTCTCTCTCTCTCTCTCCCCCCCCCCCTCCCCCCCTCTCCAAACTAGTGTTTCTGGTCATTGAAGAGGAACCACCGGAGAATGTTGGAGGTTTGGCCCAATTTCTGAGCAGGTCTGGGACATATAGTATCTGGGCTCAGGCTGAGTGAGTGCTGTTGCTGTTGATGCTCTTGGCTACAGGGAGACCTTGGTATCAGCCTGCCTTTACCCAGGCTGGTACTAAACCCCGAGAGGCTGGCCTCAGCTGTGGTGTTGGTCCGCAGGTGCTGTGTGATGTTTCTGGCTGTGTAATTGGCAGACACCAGCCGTTAATTAGTAAAGGATGATGCACATTGTTGCAGCCTTCCAGGCAGAGGTCTGCGAGAACATTCCTCCAAGTGACGGCAGGAGACAGAGGAGAATATGGGGGGAGAGAGAGAGAGAGAGAGAGAGAGAGAGAGACTGAGAGAGAGAGAGACTGAGAGAGGGAGAGAGAGAGTGTGTGAGAGAGAGAGTGTGTGAGAGAGAGAGGGAGAGAGGGAGAGAGAGAGAGACTGAGAGAGGGAGAGACTGAGAGAGGGAGAGAGAGAGTGTGTGAGAGAGAGAGTGTGTGAGAGAGAGGGAGAGAGGGAGAACGGGTGTAAAGTAGAGAAGGAAGTGAATAAAAATGAGGGATGGTGAGAGAGGTGAAGGAGAGAAAAGGAGGGCGAGTGAAAGAGAGGAGAATGTGGGAGAGAGAGACAGAGAGAGAACCAGAGAGAGTGTGAGCGAGACAGAGAAGGGAAAGGGAGAGGAGGGAAACAAAGTAAAAGGAAGGGGATAAAAGAGTTGAAAGGAGAAAGGGAGTGTGAGAGCGAAAGAGAGAGAGCAGAATAAGGGAGAGAACCAGAGGGGGAGAAAAGATGAAGAGGTGGTGAGAATGAAACAGGAGAGAGATACGGAGGGAAGTTTGAGAGAGGAGGGGGTGTAACAGGTGGGGGGGGGGAATGAGAGAAGTGGGGAACGTGAAGATGAAAGGGGGGAGGGAGAGGGAGGGAGAGGGAGGACGAGCCGAGGAAGGCCTCAGCGGATGGATGGGCCAGAGGCAGAGAGGGAGAGAGAGGATGGGGAAGGGGTTACAGAGGGGACGGGGGAGAGATTCAAAGACACGGGGATTAAAGAAATGGAGATTTAGAGATTGAAAGAAATCGAGGCAGGACGACGAAAACGGTGAAAAGTTTGCGAGACCCAGAAAGAGAAAAGGGAAGGAATTGAGTGAAGAGAGGAACAGAGACAGTGCGATAACGGGGCGGGTACAGGCAATTAATGGGCAGAGTAATTAGGTACCTCGAGAAGTAACAGAGAATGGAGCAACAAAGCAACGAAGGTATCGAGGAAGAGAGAAAATGAACTGCCAGAGTGAGACAACAGAGAAGTGGGGAGTGAGGATCATTTCTACGCAGCCACGTTAACTGCTCCGTTCAGCAGGTGACTGGAGAAGACCTGAAGCCGTTGCAATCTGCTGTTACTGTTCCCCGGACTGAAATGTCCCCGGTGCTTGAGGTGATTGACTGTGATCGTGTGGTAATAAAGTCAGTGTCACAGAGAGAATCAGCACAGAAGCGGCCCTTCAGCCCATCGGGTCTGTGCTGACCATCAAACACCCATTTACACCAACCCTATTTATCCTGCCACATTTTTATCAACTCTCCCCAGATTCTACCCCTCACCCACACATGAAGAGCAATTCACATGGCCAATTAACTTACCAACCCGCATGTCTTTGAGACGTGGGAGGAAACCGGAGCACCCGGGAGAAACCCACATGGTCACAGGGAGAACGTGCAAACTCCACACAGACAGCACCGGAGGTCGGGATCGAACCCAGGTCTCTGGTGTTGTGAGGCAGTGGCTCTTCCAGCTGTGCCAGTGCTCGAGACGGTCAGGAGGACAGAAGTATGTCATTCTGTGAAAACGTGATATGTTTCCGTCAGACACCCGGTCACACTCAACTGTCAATGATCAATCCTTCCAAGCAATTACCTCTCTGCATCTCAGTTTTTTTTCTCTGGAAAAATCCTTAATCTTTTTAAATTTCTCACTATCTAGGTATTGTCACACTGAGCACTGGGAACCCGTTGACACCTTTGGACTGTCCCACCTCGAAGGTACGTTGTCCGTACATGGGCCACAAGGTGGGGTTGTGGAGAAGGCAGAGAGAGAAGGAAGGGAGAGAACACAGGACGGAGACAGTCCAGCACAGGAACAGGCCCTTCGGCCCACCATGTCTGTGCTGACCATGATGCCAATCTAACTAATCCTGTCTACCTGCACAAGGTCCATATCCATGCATTCCCTGCCTGGTCATGTGTCTGTGTAAATGATTCTTAAATGCTGCTGTTGTATTTAATTTCACCCTCTCCCCTGGCAGCGTGTTCCAGGCACCCACTACCCTCTGTGTAAAACCTTGTCTCGTAAGTCTCCTCTAAACTGTCCCTCTGGTGTTTGACATCAGTCTGTTTCAGGGGAGTCCAACCCGGCTGATAGATGCTGCTTATTTTACTTTTATTTTCGACTTTGCTTGTTTTTTAATTTGAGAACCATTGTCTATTTTTAGTGTCGTGTTTATTACTGCTGGGGGAGGGAGAGGAGTGTGGAGGATGCGAGGAAGAAAGAAAGGGAGGGAGAGAGGGAGGAAAGACGGAGGGAGGGAGGGAAGGCGGAGGGAGGGAGGGAGGGAGGAAAGGCGGAGGGAGGGAGGAAAGGCAGGATGGAAAGAATCAAAGGAGGGAGGGAGGGAAAGGAGGGATAGAGCAAGGAAGGGGAGGAAGGAAGGAACGGAGGTAGAGAGGGAGGGAGGGAAGAAGAATCGGATGACCCGCAGAGAGGCGAGAATGTGGATGGCCCAGAGGAGGTGGGTGTACAACAGAACCGTCAGTGCGACCAGCTGGACCGACAGCTTCTGCCCAGTTCCGACAGCCGCTTGGGCTGAGTTTGCAGAGGGATGGTGTGGTGACTGGAGATGTTCCTGCTGTGAGTGGGGTCCTCAGACCAACCACTCCTGAAGCCCACAGCCTCTGGAACCTTGGAAGATGTGGACCAATTCCCATTCCTCAGGAGCCACCTCTCAGCGTAGGCAGGCATTGATGATACAAATCAACACCACCTCCAGTGCACCAGCACAGTCTTTGGCCAATCTGAATAAAAGAATGAAGTTCAAAGTCAGACATTATCTACCGGGCAGCTCCTGAACATTCCGGAAGCTTGGACTGATCTCCCCAGCCCCTGCAAAAGCTTCTGAGCCCACCGCTGGTTCCCACACTGCCTCATCAGTCACCTCAGGACTTGTGGAGGTGAATCACCCTCCATCCTGAGGGTCTGTCTGAGGAGAATGTTCCCACACCTTCTCCCTGAGGGAGCGAGTCCCACATTCACACCACCCTCTGAGTAATTCAACCGCTTTTCTGCCCTTCTCTCCCTCCCTCCCCTCATCCCCCACCCTCCCTCCCTCCCCTCATCCCCCACACTCCCTCCCTCCCCTCATCCCCCACCCTCCCTCCCTCGCCTCATCCCCCACCATCTCCCTCCCTCCCTCCCCTCATCCCCCACCATCTCCCTCCCTCCCCTCATCCCTCACCCTCCCTCCCTCCCCTCATCCCCCACCATCTCCCTCCCTCCCCTCATCCCCCACCATCTCCCTCCCTCCCTCCCCTCATCCCTTGCCATCTCCCTCCCTCCCTCCCCTCATCCCTCACCCTGCCTCCCTCCCTCCCCTCATCCCTCACCCTCCCTCCCTCCCCTCATCCCTCACCCTCCCTCCCCTCCTTCTCTTCCTTTCCCTCCTTCCTTCCTCTTTCCGTGAATTCTTTCCCAGCACCCCTCACACCACCACGTTTCCTGGCCCTCGAATCCAGTGCTGCCCTTCACTGGATGGCGGGTTGTGAGCAGGGTTCTGCATGCAGAAAGCCCCAACCCGGCTGAGTTGCCCACAGAGCCTCGAACCCGAGGCAGGACAGGGGTCCGTGGGGAGGGCGGTGGCTGCGGAGAGAAACCAAAACAAGGAAAGGAAGGAGGTTCTGCAAGAACATGAGTTGAGTTTGTCAGGAACCTCATTAATAATTGACCTCCCCATTGATCCATTGTGATGTCCAGCAGTGGGCTTGTCTCTGTGTTTATTGTTGACGAGCCAGTTTCTGCCCTCTCACTGTTTAATGCTCCGTCTTCTGGACCAGGACCAGCTCCTAAGGGCAGACAGAGGACAACTGGAATAAACATTGTTGTGGGCCGGAACACGCTGCTTGATGGCGCAGCGGAAGCAGATTCAATGGGGAAGGCTACGGGAAATGGCAGGGAGCATGGAGCTAATTGGATGGCTTGTTCAAAGGGATAGCACAAGCATTATGGGCCAAATGGTCTCTGTTGCATGATTATATGAAAAGTGAAGGGAATTTGGCCTTTAACAGTGAAATATATCCTGTCATTAACTTGGTTGGACGTGAGTGGCTGTTAGCACTTGGATAGTGCTCAACAGTCTACGTTACCCCCCCCTTGTTTTAATTCCTGTGCATTTAAAGCCAACAGTTCCCTCGTCAACCAGATTATACTTGATGATCAATAAAGCTCTCCACATCCACTTACAGCTGAGGCTGCAGATCCTGAACCACAAGCTCAAGGTGAATGATTCGTTGTCACGGCAGGCACCCGAGACACCCTGTTCCAGGATTCACCCATGGACCGTGGATTCGCCGATCCTTTCACTCAGTGTGTGTGAGTTTCATTTTATGTCAGTGCTGGGAATGTAACGTTTCTGACATCTAAAGGTAATATTAAACACTCCCCGGTCAGGAACAAGTGTGCAGAGAGATCATGGTTTGGTACAGTAATTGCTCTGCCCAGGACCACAAGAAACTGCAGAGAGTTGTGGACACAGCCCAGTGCATCACGGACACCAGCCTCCCCTCCTTGGACTCGGTCTTTACGTCTCGTTGTCTTAGTGTAGCAGCCAGCATAATCAAAGACACCTCCCAACCGGGACATTCTCTCTTCTCTCCTCTTCCATTGGGTAGAAGATACAGGAGCCTGAGAGCACGTACCACCAGGCGCAAGGACATCTTCTATCCCACTGTGGTAAAACTATTGAATGGTTCCCTTATACGATGAGATGGACTCTGACCTCACGATCTACCTTGTTTGACCTTGCACCTTATTGCACTGCACTTCCGCTGTAGCTGTGACACTTTACTCTGTACTGTTATTGTTTTTACCTGTACTACGTCAATGTACTCTGTGCTGACTCAATGTAACTGCACTGTGTAATGAATTGACCTGCACGAACGGTGTGCAAGACAAGTTTTTCACTGTACCTCGGTACAAATGACAATAATAAACCAATACCAATAAACCAATACCAATACAACAGTACCATTACTGAAGCTCCCAGTGGTGCAGCGGGTAGACCCTCTGCCTCACAGCCCCAGAGACCAGGTTCGATCCCAGCCTCCGGCGCTGTCTGTGTGGAGTTTTCACGTTCTCCCCGTGACCACGTGGGTTCCCTCCGGGTGCTCTGTTTCCCTCCCCACCTTGGATCTGACATTTCACCGGACCAGCCATGTAAATACTTCGGGTGCCGACCGAACGGGATAGTGTGGAGCTTGTTGAGTGTTGTTGGAACTGTTCTCGTCCCGGACAAGGGGGAGTGTTCCAGTGTCGGAGCTGTTCTCGTCCCGGACAGTGGGGAGTGTTCCAGTGTCGGAGCTGTTCTCGTCCCGGACAGTGGGGAGAATTCCAGTGTCGGAGCTGCTCTCGTCCAGGGCAGTGGGGAGAATTCCAGTGCACTCCTGACTTCAGCCTTGTAGAAAGGGGAAAGTCAGTGGCTACAGGATATCTACTTGCAGCCATGGTTGTTCAAAGAACATCGATTCCCATATGTCCTTATCGATAGGAGGCCATTCAGCCCACGGGTTCACAGTGCAATCCCATTCCCTGACCAGTTTTCCCTGTAGCCTATTCTCTCTTCATTCCCATCAACGGCTCTACACCCACCTACACACAAGGGCTAATTTACTGTGACCAATTAATCCACCAACCTGCACATCTTTGGGATGTGGGAGGAAACCGGTGCTCCCGGGGGAAACCCATGTGGTCACAGGGAGAACGTGCAAACTCCACACAGTCAGTGCCGGAGGCTGGTTTTGAACCCAGGTTGCTGGCACTGTGAGGTGGTGGTTCCACCAGCTGCACACACAATGGTGGGAGAGAGAGGATGAAAGGTGGAGTGGGGAGCATGAATGCTTGGATAGACCGGATGGGCAGATTGGCCTTACACTTTGCAGGGTTAAATGGACACTGTAAATTACTGTAGGTTAATGGCAAAAAGAATCAAAGTAGATGGGTGTGGCAGGGGTACAGAGTAGATGGGACTGATGGGATTACTGTACTGCTGGGGGCTGACCTGGTGCTGAAGGGCCGAATCACCTCCTGTGTTGTGGAGCGGGGACTTCAGACACTTTATTGGGGAAGTGAACGAGCGCCTTTCCCGAGCTGTGGGGGAGGCAGTTTGTGAGGAGGGAGTTAGCTGACAGACTGGTGACAGATGGTTCCACCACTTGCCAATGGGAAGTGACAGGTGAGGAATGAGCAGTGAGATGTGAGCACAGCTCCTGGCTGCCGCATCATTACTCACCCAAGTGTGGGTGGTTCAACAAGGGCCAGAACTGCTGAGAGGTATCTCATTAAACCACACACTGACGTTGGAACCAAGGAGATGGAAGCAAGGGTACGGGCGATCGGTTGTGATGTTCACTGCTTCTGTTATCGTGTCTCCTTCTCGCTGTGTCTATACTCTGAGTCTCTGACCCAATGGCAGTCTGTACTGGTGCAGGATATGTTAACCAGCAGCGTCTGAGATCATGAAATTCATCTGCATGTAGCCCACGCAGGTACAGCTCAGGAACAGGCCCTTCGGCCCACCAGGTCTGTGCTGAACACAATGCCGAATTAAACTACATCCTTTCTGCCTGCACGTGACCCACATCCCTCCATTCCCTGCGTAGTCACGTGTCTGTCTAACAGCCTCTTAAACCCCTCTATCATATCTGCCTCCACCACCACCCCTGGCAGTCTGTTCCAGGCACCCACCGCTCTGTGTAAAAAACCTGCCCCGCACATTTCCTTTAAACTTTCCCCCTCTCACCGTAAAGCTGTGCCCTCTGGTATTTGACATTTCTACCCTGGGAAAAGATTCTGACTGTCTCTCATAGTTTTATAAACTTCTATCAGGTCTCCCCTCATCTTCTGACACTCCAGAGAAACAACCCAAGTTTCTCCTTATACTCACACCCTCTAATCCCAGCAACATCCTGCTGCACCCTCTCCAAAGCCTCCACATCCGTCCTGTAACGGGGTGACCAGAACTGCTCACTATCCTCCAAGTGTGGCCTGACCAAAGTTTTATACAGCTGCAACGTGACTTCCTGACTCTTATACTCAATGCCCCGACTGATGAAGGCAAGTGTGCCGTACACCTTCCTTACCACCCCATCTAGTTGTGTGGACACGTTCAGGGAACAATGGACTTGCACCCGAAGATCCCTCTGTACCTTAACGCTGTTCAGTGTCCTGCCATTAACTGTGTACTTTCCCCTTACGTTTGACCTCCTGTTGCAGATGCTGTAGCCGGGGCCCTTCTTGGTGGCAGAAAGTGTGTGTTTGGAAGGTGCTGTTGGAATTCCCGAGGTGACACATGGATACAGAGCCTTTCACCTCCACTGCTGGAGGTCCCAGAGTGTTACACAGACGATGAGTTACTTTTGGTCACAGTCGTGAGTTAGGAAATGGAACCGCTAATATGCGCACAGCAAGCTCCCACAAATAGCATGGTGATAATAGCCAGGTGACCTCGTTTAGAAATGTTGAAGTAGAGATCGATCGTTCAACTGCTACTGAATCGGACCCCAACCCTATTAAGGTCTGCTTGTTGTGAGTGGACTGTGCCGGTCACACACCAAGGTTGAGTGCTGTCTGCTGCTTGTTGTCGTTGCACAGAAGATCTGCATGAAAAGTCTGGGAGTGTGCAGTACTGGCACAGAGAGTCCGATCAGATTTAGCCATTGGATGTTGTTTTGAAAGAACCCCATTGCCTGGCACACGAGAACATTACACTGCCCTCTGGTAGAGTGGTGCTGTGCTGGGACTGCAATAGAGTGCGAGGCTAGCTGTTTATATTCAGGTCTCTGGAGTAAAACCTGAACCCACAACACACTGCTACTGACTGCTTATAAACAAGAGCTGATCTATAAGGTCGTAAGACACAGGAGCAGGAATTAGGCCATTTGGCCCATCGAGTCTGCTCTGCTGTTCGATCATGGCTGATTTATTTTTCCCTCTCAATGAAATCAACCGCTGAAGCACTGAGTTTTGGCACCTGTGTTTGGTAAGAATTTCAAGCCCTTGAGGAGATTTCAGAGGAAAATGATTGGAATGATATGAGGGATAAGAGGCTTTACCCAAACAGCGGGAGTGACCGAACTTGACGTTGTTCTTTTCACGGAGACTAACAGAAAGTTTAATGAGGCTGTTCAAAATGTACAGAGCAACGCATGAGAACTTGTGCCCCTGACAAGATTTAAGGTCCAGTTTACGGTTCTTGTCACCAAACCGTGGGAAGGATGTGGTTGCACTGGAGAGGACTGCACTGGGATGGAGTGTTTCAGTTGGGAGAGACTGGTCAGCCTTGGAGTGGAGCAGTCCTGACTGAGGTGTACACAGTGATGAGGCTTATAGATAGGGTCGATGGTAGGACACATTTCCCCATACAGACAGATCTAAAGTTAGAGGGGAAGGAATAAGAAGCTTAGAGGTGATTTGTGAAAGAATGTTTTCACCCAGAGGGTGGTCTTAATCTGGAACGCACTGCCTGACAGGTAGTGGGGCAGGTACTCTCATGACATTCAAGAATTATCTAGACGAGCACTTGAATCACCAAACGTAGAAGGCTACAGACCTAGTGCAAGGGAATTAATGTAGCTGGGTACTTGATGGGCTGAAGGGCCTGATTCTGTGCTGTACAACTCCATGACTGGGAAGGAAAGAGGAGTGTTAAGGAGAAAGTTTCATCACCAGGGAGACTTGCTGTGTTCTGTAATGTGTTGCTTGAAGGGGCAATGGAAACAGGCTCAACTGTAACCTTCAGGAGGGGACTGGATCCATAAACCAGATTCTAGGGAAGTATAGAGCATGGTGACTGTTCCCTCCTCCACCACTTCTGGCCACTATGGAAGCAATGAGCTGAAGGGAATCCTTCCATGACTTACATTTCATGGTTCATTGAGTCTCTGGTAAGCTGCGGCTGAGCAGGGGTGAAGGACCGGGGCTCTGGTGTGCGGTGATGGGCCAGTGGTACAGGGGATGTGTCTGAAGAGACTGGAGATGATCTGCATGTAAGGAACGTTGGTGAGGCTGAATTTAGAGTGTTGTGTGCAGCTCTGGTCGCCTACCTACAGGAAAGGTATCAATAAGCTTGAAAGAGTGCAGAGAAAATTTACACGGGTGTTGCCGGGACTTGAGGACCTGACTTATAGGGAAAGGTTGAATAGGTTAGGACTTTATTCCCTGGAGCACAGGAGAATGAGGAGAGATCTTATAGAGGTATACAAAATTATGAGGGGTTTAGAAAGGGTGAATGCATGCAGGCTTTTTCCCCTCAGGTTGGGTGAGACTAGAACTAGAGGACATAGATTTAGGGTGAAAGGTGAAATATTTAAGGGGAATCTGAGGGGAAACTTCTTCACTCAGAGGGTGGTGCGAGTGTGGAACAAGCTGCCAGTGGAAGTGGTGGATGTGGGTTCAATTGTAACATTTAAGAGAGGTTTGGATGGGTACGTGAATGGGAGGGGTTTGGAGGGATATGATCCAGGTGCAGGTAGATGAGACTGGGCAGAAGATCAGGTTGGCATGGACTAGATGGGCCAAAGGGCCTATTTCTGTGCTGTAGTGCTCTATGACTTTATAAGGATGGTTGAAACTGAGTCAATGAGTACTTTAAATGGTTACAAGAACAGGAGAATAGGACTACAGAGATCAGTCTGTAAAGGGCTGGGTAGACGTGATGGACGGAATGGCCTGTGTTGCAATGGCTTTATGATCGAGAAGCTGGCACAGCTATGATAAGTCACATGGCCTTTGGCACTTCTGGCCTATGGCACGTCAGAAATCAGGATGGGAATGGAACCAGTTTCCAGGGCTGAGCCGTGTGGGACAAAGATCCTTCCCAGTACCGCAGGATCCCGTCGTCTAGAGAAATAGTAAACGAGGGGTTAAATCACTTCCTGACGGGTATGAAACTGTAAACAATGAATATGTTAGTGGTTTAAGTCAACAACTTCTGTAGATTAAGGGAAGTGATAAAATAACCTAGCAAATGGGAGAATAGTAAATCCAATAAAGAGTTTAACGGAGATTTGAAAGGCTTTCGTATTGTATTTGGTTCACTTTTGTCTTTTTTATTCAATGCACTTTGTACACTGCATTTTACTGGTGGTCCGTGGAATGTAGCAATCAAAAGATAAAATGGCATTTGGGCTTGAATCCAATGCTGTAGAGTGGTGTTCAAATCTGAGAATGATGTCCCAATGGAGCACTGGCTGAGTGAATGCGTGCATGCATGTGTGTACATGCATGTGTGCGCGCGTGTGCGCGCATGTGTGCGCGTGTGTGTTCATGTGTGTGCGTAAGTATATGTGCACGTGTGTGTGTGTGCATGTGTGCACATGTGTGTATATGCATGTGTGTGTGTATACGTGTGTGTGCGTGTGTGCATATACGCATGTGTGTGTGTGTGTGCGCGTGTGTGTGCGTGCATGTGTGTGAGTGTGAGTGTGTGTGAGTGTGAGTGTGTGCACATGTGTGTGTGTGTGTGTGTGTGTGTGTGTGTGAGTGTGATTATTCTTTGATGAATCAGAGCAAGGAGTCAGTCTAACGAGCAATTACTTGCAGTTCCTGTACCATCCTTAGTAACACCGTTGGGTGTGCTGAGCATTCACCCCCTGCCCCATGACAGGGAGTGACTTCCACAGCGATAGTTTCAATGCTTTTACAAAGGACACCCTTCTGTCTCCCCCAACATCACATCATGACAACTACTCAAAACAATTGTGACAAAATGATCTTACATCACAAAGGACTAACTTTTCATTAATGTTCTGAGCCCCAAAGATGCGGAACTCCTTATCAGACTGCAATATTGTGAGGTCGTAACTATTTATTTACAGTTTTATGGCCGTTGCTGAGTAACAGTAAAGTTTCCAATCAAATGCAGTGTTAAATCAGCTCCCTGGTACACCCCAGGCACAACCCCGGGACCATGCTGGCAAAGCTCGAACTAGTCCATGCCCAGAAAGACGCCAAGTGCTCCTTCCCTCTGGGGCCATACCCACGATACACCTGGATCCATGAGGACACCCCAGAGGATGGCCTGGACAAAGCTTGCTATGAGATCTGGAAACGTGTCCAGCAGCTTTCAGCCCAGCTCGACCACAGCCCAAAGGAGGTGAATGGATCCGAGCTGAGCCAAACCGAGCTGGACTTTGAGGAGGAGGAGGAGCCAGGTGACACGGTCCGGGACAAGGCCGAAGGAAAGGTGGCGGACAGCTGCGGCAAGGATGACGTCTCTCTGCTGGTGCAGTTGGAGTACCTGAGCATAATGGGGGAGAATGCCAGTGTGGACCTTCACCAGACCAGGCAAGAAGGGAATGGTCAAATGGTGTCCATCCTGGAGCAAGGTGTGAAGAAGAGGAAGGAGTTGCAAGGCCCTGGATCAGAAGCTCCAGATAAGGACAATTTCTTGAATAGTTTCTTAAAGTCTGGCGATGGGACAGAGCTCAATCAGAGCAGCTTGGCCAAAGGAGAAGTGGCAGAAGAGAAGAAAGCAGAGCGGGATACAAAGGATGATCTGCAGCTTGAACCCAGCACCGGTGTGTCCGTCGCCTCCAACAAGGAAATCTGCCAGCTGCTCGCCCAGTTTTCCCTGAAGCACATCAACGAGTCTGAAGCTCCTGACAACAAGGTGATGATGCAGGAAGCCCAGATCATCAAGGACTTCCTGCAGAACAGCATGTTCAGCTCGGCTGGAGACAGGAAGGTGGAGGTGTCCTCGCCGCTGCCTCTCAGCTCCCAGGAGGCGCCGGACGAGCAGTCCCGGAGGCAGCTGCCTGTCTTTGCCAAGCTCTGCGAGGACCCATCTCCCTCCTCCAAGCTCGAGGGCCGCCAACTGCTCGCCATGGGCGGGACCTCCGACTGCCGCAAGGAGCCTCCCGGAGTGCCCGTGAGCCTCACACCAGCCTCGGATGCACGGCTTCAGGAGATTCCGGACTCTGGGAATGACTTGGTCAGGTTGCTTTGCACTGGCCAGAAGGAGGCCTATCAGCATGAGGTGGAGGGACAAGATTCACCCAAGGCTGTGTCCCTGGAGCTGAAGGAGAAGATCCAGGTTGGCTTGCCCACTAAGTCCGAGCACAGCTACAGCACCACACGCCACTCATTGAAAGGTCTGGCTCCCTTCATGCGTAGAGCCAACCAGGCCTCGAAGGAGCCGGGCAAGTTAAGGGAAATCCCCAGCGGACAAGTGGGCTTCAAGCTCAAGGAGGACTTCCCTGGGATCAAATGTGGCGATGGCAGGAAGGAAACGGCTCACAAGGTGACAGCCTTCACACTGAGTGAGGAAGATGCCAAGATGCCGGTGTCCAGGAGGGACTGTCAACTGCTGGAGAAGTCCGACGCACAGGACGGTGATTCGACAGGCAGTCACTCCAGTTCAGACTCAGTTGGGTCCGGGTGCCCGACAGGGAGCGGGGAGGAGGACCACGTTGGGGGGTCAGGCCTCCCGAAGGTCAGCGGTGGGAAAGACAGTGAGGGCAAGTGTGGGGGCAACCCCTTCTCCTCACCAACAGAGATGGAGTCTTCCGGCACGGAGGGCCCACCGGTTGGTTACCAGGACAAGTGCGCAGCTGGCTCCACGCTCCAGCAGACGGGCAGTGTGTACGACTCCAGCTCCAAGTACGGCACCGGCGTTTACCCAGCCCGTTACCCCGGAGGCCCGGTGACAATACCCAACAGGCCACCCCTCATCAACTACCCTCCAGTGCCCACTGCCCCTCCTGCCACCCCCTCTAACCCTGGCTACACCCAACACCAGCCCTTCTACCAGCCCCGCACCATGCGGATGCCCCACCAGCAGCCCACCTACCAACAGGCTGGTTGCTTTGTCCGTCCCAACAACCCCTACAGCTACAGTCAGGTGGCACAGGAGTACGTACCACGCCAGGCGTACATCAGGGCTGCCTATGCCCCCTTGGTGGGCTACTGGTCCTTTGTGCCAGAGTACTCCTACCCCACACGGAACAACCCAAAGCCCATGAGCTCGGTTGGTGGAAGCAACAACCCTCCGCCCATGGCAGGGGACGGGCCTCAGTGTCTCTTCCAGCCAGCTTATGGCTACTTAGACTCTAACGTGACACCCACAAGGTTCAACTCCGGGCGCACGGGACCCCTGTACAACAGCAGCAACTTCCAGATGTACTACCCTGCTGATGGAAGTGGTTACAGCTATTGGTAGACGAGGGAGAGAACGGAAGCAAGAGACAATAGGCCAGAAAGCCTTGAAGCTGATGGAACAGTGGAACAACCTAACTTATGATGGATGTCCAAATGTGACAACCTTCCCAAGTTTATAAAAAATTATCCTAGTTCATAGATAAATCTCCCTTTCCTATATCTTCCTTCAGTAAGTTACAGAAGTCTTTTATGTTTCTATTTTTTAAGTGTTACTAAAATGTGTTATGAGTGTCTCTGGGATGTATCTGTCCACGTGGTTTATCTAATGTATGCTATAGATACCTATGGACCACATATCTTCTATAGCCTACCTATAGCATATAATGGATCCCCATATGGTGTACATACATCCCGATAGCTCCCTGAAGCATACTTTGGACCCCCATGTAAGGCCACTATAGCTTATCTGGAGTAACTTGAGTCATGAAATACATATAGTCTGATAGCTTCCACAATCCTATGGCCTAACCAAAGGAAGCTTTAGGGCTCTGTATATTATGCTTTTGCTATGGATTCAGTTGGAATCAGATAGTTTCTGGAGGTTTACTGCCTCCTTGTTCTCATTTTAATCTGCTCTTGAATTTTGGAATGTGGGTCATCATTTACTGAGACACACACCGTTAATGACCAGCCACGGTCTTGGAGCCACAAGGTGAGACTCTGCACCCACACACCGTGGCCGAGAGCACCTTGTAAACTGGTTTCAGGGAAAAGCTGCTCTGACTACAACTCCTTTCCCTTCATCAAAAACAGACTGGATTTTCTGAAACACTGTCAAACACTCATCTCCTGTAATTCAGGTCAGTTGGAGATGATTATTGGCGTTTACTTACAAATAAATAAATGCATTAAAATGAGGTATTTTTTCTCTCTTTGTCTTTCTAATTTATCTTCCTCAAGGATTGTAGGAAGTATAGCAGGTGATATGTACAGATCAAAATCCTCTAAAGCATGAGATAATGACCAGGTCATCTGTTGTTTCTTTGCGATGCTGGTTGATAGTTTGTCTGGGATATTTGGGAGACCTTTAGATTGGGAAAGTCTTCCGTCCACCAGTTAGGTTTAAGTCTCATCTGAAAGATTGCCCCAGTGACAGTGGGAGTGTCACTCTACACTCAATCCCAATCCCAAACTTTCCAGTAAAACTCCAATAATCCAGAACCCAATTTTTCGGGAATGCCGATGACCTGGCACCAGCTCACCAGATGATGCTTCCTGGGCTCACTGGGACCCTGGCTCCTGAGCTCTGCAGAGGAGCTTAGGGGCAAAATGAGAGAAAAGGCGGGAGGTTCAGAGGAATAAATGGAGACTCAGCAGTCATTTGCTTTCATCATGATTTGTAATTAAAGGGTATTTGTGTGTGGAAGAGAACAGCGCTGCTTTTTCACTCAGTAGGGGTCTTTGTGGAGTTCTGACATATTTTCTTTTGATAAATTTACTGTCAAGCTAACCCAGGGTTGGTTCTGCCTGGGGATGTCTGCTCAATCTGTTACCTGTAACGTTTGCAGTTTATTACCAAATTATTTATTTTCCCATCTGTACATAATTCAGAACTAATTGGGACAGCAGGAGAGTTAACCTGCCAGTGGTGACAGGGCAGGGCAGGGCAGGGCAGGAAGCCTGGAACAAGTTTTGAGCTGCTGGCTGGAGGCTGTGACAGGAGTGTGCAGCTTTCTCACATCACAAGGTCAATGAGCAAAGTAGGGCTGTAGGCTGCAGGCGGTACCAATGTGGACGGGCAGTGGAACGTTGTGACCCACCTCACCCAACACTGTGGAATGCCAGGCGCTGCCAATTGCCTTGATATGCATTAGGTGAACTTCAGGCTGTTGTAGGTAGATCCAGTGAAACAGTAACTGACAATGCTGGAAAGACTCAGCAGGTCAGGCAGCATGTGGGAAGGAGAAACAGTCAGCGTTTCAAATCCGGAACCCTTCATCACGATCTGGACCTGCACCTGAAACATTGACTGGCTCTCTCTCCCCAGACACTGCCTGACCTGCTGAGTGTTTACAGCATTTTCTGTTTTTATTTTAGGTTTCCAACATTTGCAGCTTTTGTTTAGGTTGGTATAAAGTGGAGGAAAAGGACCTCACATATCTGGGGCTCCTTTTCCCACACCACCCGCCTTTCTTTCACTGACCAAATGGTAAAGAATGAGTCCATTCAGCCCATCGTGTCTATACTGGCCCAGAAGAGGGCTCTTAGGATGAAGTGCACCTTCGTGCTCTTTGGTCAGCAGCCCTTCTGCTCACCATGTCCATATTGACCGTCACGTCCAATGCATATGAATCCCATTGACCTGCACTTGGTCTGTACCTTCCATTCCCTGGAGATTCAGATGCTCACTCAGATACTTCCAAGATGCTGGGAGAGTTCCTCTCTTCCATCCCCTTCCAGTGGCATGAGCTAAGTGATCTGCCACTCCCTTCAAATCAACAGAACTATATTTCCAAACCGGAGTGAATGGAAATGTGCCCACAACGTTTCACATCAGTGCAACTGACCAGAGACAAACTTCTGCCCCGTGGATGTTGATCACCTGCCAGTTGGAGACTGCTGGATGATACATGTTCATCCCCGTAGTTTTAGGATGCAATCTCTGCCTCTATCAGTTCCAAATCCCGTTTTTCTACCTAAAATCCACTCTGGACAATGTGATAGCAGCCAAAAGAAATACATCCAGGTCACCTTGAAATGGTTCTGCAGGATACGTCACACCACTGCTCACATTACCACACAATGACAGGCGAGGAAGGGGCAGTGACAGAGAGCCAATCTGCTGCTTCCTGCTGTCATGAGACAGATGGTGGCTGCATGACCCACAGATTATCCTACCTCTTCTGACAAGGGCACGCACCAAGCTTGTGTCAAAGTCTGGCCTGGTAAAGCAGGAAGGGGTTGGAGGAGGGGTAGTTGGGAGTGGGAGGAGGCCAACCCTGATTTATGGTGTTGATGACATCAGGACTCAGCTGTTCTCTGCCTGTCCTTGACTACTAATGAACCATAAGCCCTGTTTAAACAGAAGGACAGCTTCTTGCAGAATATATATCAAGGGGAACTCTGAATGTTTTATGTATGAGTTCAATATCCTAATTAAAATGTTTTTTTTAGTGAATCAAGGACTGTTTTCCTGTTTTTAACTAACACCAGTTCTCCCAAACTATTTGTTTGAACTTTTGTTAGGGTGGCCTTTTTGGAACCAGGCTATCCCAGCATGCACCTGGGAATGACCTCTACCTCTTCCTGATCTCCCTGGAACAAGGAGGTCACAACCCAGTCACTCCCCACTGGAGTCCCCTCTTTACCTATCTACCTCACTGCAGGGAGAAAAAACTCTTTGATCTTCCTTGACTGACGTTTTAATCAGTTCTCGGCTATTTTTAGAGCAAAACAGAAGATGGGAACTGTTTCTCCAGGAACAGTGATCATAGAGTTTAGCCCCTGGAGACAATGAGACCATCAGAGTTGGGCTGTGAATGAATTTCTGGGATGTGAATCACCAAAACTCTGGATTCTGCAGCTATTGAGCTTTCTATCTCCTGACGAGAAATATGACAGATTATGATGCATTTGGAGCCTTATGAAAGAAAGATTTGGGAACCACAGTTTTGAAATGACGTTAAGGCTTTGAAAAAGATGCAGAGGAGAATTGTCTCGGGGGTGAGGAATTATAGTTACGGGGATGGTTTCTGATGAGGGAGATTAGTCCCATAATCTCCTGAGGCTGTTCTGTCAGTTCTCTATTCTTGAAGAAACAACTCTCATTCTCTCAATATTGCACTAAAGATAGCCGAGAGAATTATGCACTTGCTACACCATTGGATAAATCTTGGACCTGCATCAAACCACTTCTACATTCTACCACTCAGATACTATATAAATTAAAGAACGTGTATAAAAGATGATCTTTCACACACCCCTTGTGTTTTTCCTTCCTGCTGTAGCTCAGAACGGTGTCCTGGAGATTAACCTAAATTCCAGGAGACGCCACTACAATTCTGGAGCGATTGTCAGAAATCTGATGGCTTTCTCTCTCATTACTGTGCAAAATGCATCAACACGGGCTCAGCCTGCTCCATAATTGATATGTTTCGCAGTCGGTATGTTGCATCGCAACAACTCGAGATCTGCAGCTTCCCTCCCCACATCCCCTGAGTCAGAGGATTAGAGGATTTGGTTTGCAGTTTTCTGCGATGTATCATCTGTTCAATCCGATGAGATCCTGGTTTATCCGACTCCTGGGCTAGGTTATTATTTCATGTTGGCATTTGATGCAAGTGTTCCACTTGGAAGACAACAGCCCTGTCCAGCTTAAATGTCCACAGACAGAAAGATCATAAAATCATATCAGGGCCTGTCAGTCATGTTCGGGGAACCTTACCAGGAATTTCCCTTTTCCTGGTTAACCAGATTGATGATCAGTTGGCACTGGAGGTGGTGTGGGGAGGGACCGTCAAATCTTTATACATTTCCCAGTGGATGTGGCCTAGTTTCCTTCCTTTCTCTCTTTCTTTATGTCATTCCTTATTAACCCATGGTTATCAAATGCTCTATCTTCTATACAGATACGCACACCTGCTCATCTGTCTATCTGTCTGCCTCACTGTCTGTCAGTTTATCCAGCTCCCTCACACCGCCCCTCAGTAACCCCTCTCCCCCAGCGTCCTGTGTCACTGACTGTATCCCCACTGATGTTAATCCCCCTCCCTCACACCGTCCCTCAGTAACCCCTCTCCCCCAGCGCCCCGTCACTGACTGTATTCCCACTGACGTTAATCCCCCTCCCTCACACCGTCCCTCAGTGGCCCCTCTCCCCCAGCGCCCCGTGTCACTGACTGTATCCCCACTGACGTTAATCCCCCTCCCTCACACCGTCCCTCAGTGACCCCTCTCCCCCAGCATCCTGTGTCACTGGCTGTATCCCCACTGACGTTAATCCCCCTCCCTCACACCATCCCTCAGTAACCCCTCTCCCCCAGCGTCCTGTGTCACTGACTGTATCCCCACTGATGTTAATCCCCCTCCTTCACACCGTCCCTCAGTGACCCCTCTCCCCCAGCGTCCCGTGTCACTGACTGTATCCCCACTGACGTTAATCCCCCTCCCTCACACTGCCCCTCAGTAACTCCTCTCTCCCAGCGTCCTGTGTCACTGACTGTATCCCCACTGATGTTAATCCCCCTCCACGCTGTCCCTCATTGACCCCTCTCCCCCGTGCCCCGTGTCGCTGACTGTATCCCCACTGACATTAATCCAGTTCCTCCACAAACCCACCCAGTCACTCCTCCCAGGTATTAACGTGAGTAGCCACTGCTCCCTCTTTTGCCCTCCTCAGGTGAAAGCACGCATTCCTGTCATGGTTAAATTAAATAAATGTTGCAAGAACTAATAATTGGTGAGCTTCCTGGGCACAGGTTGGGAGGGCCCAGTGAATGAAACCTGCCGTTAACACGGCTTCATTTACTGAGCAACTGAGAAGAAGCCTATCTTTGAACTTTGAACTCCAAGCAGATCCCAGAGTACACACAGGGGATCCCAAGGAGGCGAGTGTTGCCACAGCTTTGTACACGGGACACTCTCGGGATCCGATCAATAAATCATATGGATGTGGGCTGCTCCTTGACATCAATTGTGGATGTAATCACGGGCTCTATGGACCTCTCGGGAACACCAGCCCGCCTCAACCTTGGCCCCCTATCAGCAAAGAACAAAGAGAGACTCATCAAAATTTATTGCATGCATCGACTTCAGGGCTTGTAATACGTGAAAATGACATTAAAACATCTTCTCCCAGAACGAGCTGATTGAATTATTTATTTATCGATGTCCTCCTAAATCTCTTCATAAGCAGCCTTCCAGAGCCTCTGTCTGTCTCCCTCTCCTCTCACCCCAACACTCCACACTCTCAGTAGGAAAACTCAGGCAGTGATAAGACTCCAGTGTTTAGTTGCTTTACAGCTTCTGTTTGGTGACCAGCACAAAGAGTCACGCAGTGCAGATGGGTGCTTTGCAGTCAAGTCTTTCAAAGGAATATCATTTTCAGACGGTTTACCTCACCCGAAATACTTCAGTCAGATGATAATTCTCCCACACCTCGCCGATTCTTTTGACCAAACCCCTTACCCTTGCCCTTTCTGTACAATGCCAATGGATTTAATCCTTATTTCTCTCCCTATATTAAATGGCAGCCTTTTCCATTCCCTTTGCTTGTAGAGAATTGCAATGGATAAAAGCTCTTCCCATTCCCTTCTCCTTATAAAGTTCCAATGCATGAATGCACTTCCCATTCCCTTCTCCTGTACAGAATTCCATGGATGAATGCCCTTCCCATTCCCGTGTAGAACTTCCTATCCCACAACCCTTTCTTATTCATCATGGATAGATAGTCAATGATCCAAACCCCTTCCCGTTCCTCCCCGCATCAAATCCCAATAGACCAACCCCCTTCTATTCTCCTCATCCCACATACAATCAGCAGATTGAACCCCTTCCCATTCACCCTGCATGGGATTTTCTACTGGGAGGGGGTCCCGGGTTAGACTGCAGCATCAGTGTATTCATGAGAAGGTTGACACACTGGAACACCCACCCTCCCTCATTATACAAGCTGGGGACTTCTAGAGAGCAGTCATCTCGAGTGGAGAGGCCAGAAGCTCCAACCTGCTGACTGCTGGCAAGTGCTGGACAACTTGAGTTCCTTTGGACTGCAGTGATTCCAAGTTTGCTCTGAAGTCCTCTGAGGCCTGGGAATTTTCATTGAGTACCAGGGGCTCCAGGTCAAACCTGGAGAATTCCCTGCATGCTTGTAAGGTTCCACGGGGAAATGGAAGTGGCCCAAGGTTGGGTTCTGGGTGGCGATATAAGGAGTCGTCAACTCTTTATCCCAGTTTTTGGAAGAATGCTTATATTCCAGGGCCTAGGCAGCAGAAAACTTTTCCTCAAGAATGTTGGAAAAGTGAGAAAAGTAAGTGAAAACACACATGAAAATAGATCCTTTCCTTTTATCTGCAAGTGTCTTTATGGTGCCAGAGCCCCATCGTATTGTGTCTAAGTAACATTGACCCAGTCCCACCTTCACTGTGACCTGTTGAATATTATCTGAAATAATAACAAGAAATTAAATTTTTAAAAAGTTTCCTTGTGTGATATTTTTATTTGAATTTTTTCCAAGATTGGGGAATAACAAGGGAGCTGCTGCATTCAGGATTTATGAAGGAGGTGGACAGTGGTGGGGTGGAAACTTGGTCACACAGCACAAGGAGGCCCTCCTCTCAGTTCAAACTACGCGGATGGGAGGGAGCCAGTGTTCTGTACCTAATAGGAACATGGGCCATTCCTGCTGTGGTGAACGTTCTTCCAGTCAGTCCCATTCTGCTTGCTCTGCTTCTCCGTTTATCTGCCTTATTTTCGGATCATTTAATGGACTGACCAAATAAGACATTGACAGTGCACGTTGACACAGGCCAGAGGATGGCACCTGTCGAGATGATGGCAATGGTAGCTGATTCTTCTCTGTTGAAGAGTAACAACGGAGTGTTTGTGATTCAGTCACTCTTGCACTTCACTCTCTCGAGCTCTCTGCTCCTAATCCCGGTGTCCTTTCCCCATCATCTGAAACCTTGGCTGTCCCACAAAGTGGGTCTTGGATTCATCCCATCAGGATGCACTCCAGTTAGGTTCTTTCATAATAGCCCCACACACCCTGAGTGACCTCAGAGATGTCCCTCAGACCCCACACTCTGCATCCTCTAAAGATGTCCTCAGCCCCCACACTCTGCATCCTCTAAAGATGTCCCTCAGCCCCCACATTCTGTGCATCCTCTAAAGATGTCCCTCAACCCCCACACTCTGCATCCTCTAAAGATGTCCCTCAGCCCCCACACTCTGTGCAACCTCTAAAGTTGTCCCTCAGCCCCCACACTCTGTACAACCTCTAAAGTTGTCCCTCAGGCCCATACTCTGCAACCTCTAAAGATGTCCCTCAGCCTCCTGTATGTTGAACAACCTCTAAAGACTTCCCAGGCTCTTATTCCTCATTGTATGGGTGTTGGGGATTGAGGTTTGAAGGTAGGGATGGCAGGATTCCATCAGTATCACCAGGGGCATCACACTGATATGACACTGAATATTATCACCATCAAAACATGAACACACTTTGGACATACTTGTCATGCTGCAAAACATCTGGTTTTATAAGTACAAGTCCCTTTACTCCCTTTACCAGGTCAGAGTGAAGTGATGGATCGTGGGGGAATGACTAGTTACCTGACCAGTTTGATCTGCTGGTTTGAAGTCTGCTGCAGCTGGAGATCAGGAGCTTGGAGCCTATTGGCTGGGGGGTTATTGGGCCAAATGGTCGGGAGTGTGGTTGGCAAGCTGGCTGGTGGGCCTGGTGTTTGGGACCTTATTGGGTCTCAAAAGGTCCTGGCTGTTGGAGTGTGGTAGACTTTGTGGTTGGAAGTTTGGTGGGACAGGTGGTTGGGTGTTTGGTGGGCCAGTGGGTGGGGAACATGGTGGGACGGGGGTGGGAGTTTGATGGGTCAGGGAATGGGGAACATGGTGGGACAGGGGATGGGGAACATTGTGGGCTGGGGGTGGGGAATGTGGTGGAACAGGGGGTGGGAGTTTGATGGGCCAGGGGGTGGGGAAAGTGGTGGGACAGGCGGTTGGGTTTTCGGTGGGCCAGGGGTGGGGAACGTGGTGGGATAGGGGGTGGGAGTTTGATGGGCCAGGGATGGGGAACATGGTGGGCCAGGCTGTGGGGATACGTGGTGGGCCAGGGGGTGGGGAACATGGTGGGACAGGCTGTGGGGATACGTGGTGGGACAGGGGGTGGGGAACATGGTGGGCCAGGTAGTTTGGAGCCTGCTGGAACCTGGACGACACACCAGCAGCTTGCTGGGGTAAGGTTCCCCAGTCCGCCACGGGTCCCACAGTTACTGACCTCAGCTGAGCAACATCAGAACAGAAAATGCTGGAACCACTCAGCAGGTCAGACGAAGGGTCCTTGACATGAAACATTAACTCTTGTTTCTCTTCCCACAAATGCCGCCTAATCTGCTGAGTGTTTCCAGCATTTTCTGTTTTGATTTTAGATTTCTAATTTCTGCAGTTTCTTCAACTTTAATTTTAAAAGTGGGTGCGGTGCTGAATGCAGTGAACCCTCTTACCCGCTGGCCCGTTCACACTGTGACACATGGGAGCTGTGTGGGAGACAGGCCTGGAGCCAGAGAGGGTGAGGGAGGTAAGCTGGGTCTTCATGGCCAGTGAAGCTGCCAGGGTTCTGGCTCGGAGTGAGTTGGTCAGGTGAGGGGATGGACTAGAAAATCAGAGGAGGTAAACTGAAAGGAAACGCATGTGCATACACACAGCAAGCACACATTGATACACCTGCACACGCCACACATGTGCGTGCACACGCACAAACACGCACACAGTCAAGCAAAAAACGGATGGATCATAGATTTAACCGGGCAGTCTCTGGGGATCCCGACCAGAACGAGACTCTTCCAACAGACCCTCACTGAGCAGTGGAGGGGTTTGGGGGGGTGTGTGGATGAGACGAGCTCTCAGTCAACACATCCTGCTTCTGACCAACTGCTCTGGCCCGAGTTACTTCTGGGACTTCCACCAGTGGGATCCAGCTCAGCTCCCACGTGTGATCCAAGTGCCAACCTGCCCACTCCCACTTGGATGAACAAGGTCGGGCTTAGAACATTCCCGGGGCTGAGAGTGAGCACAGGTTTGTGACCAGTTCTAGGCAACGGTGGCAACTGTACAGGGGTGGGAGTTTGGTGGATCAGGGGTGAGTGGGTCAGGGGTGGGTGGAACAGTGGTGGGAGGGTCAGGGGTGGGTGGGTCAGGGGTGGGAGTTTGATGAGCTGGGTTAGTGATCTCTCACAAAGTGTGGCATCGTGTTTAAGGGAGCCTCACTTCAATAGTTGCTGTGACGTGACTGTGGAGTGACCAGACATGGATAGTTGGGGTTCAGCTCTGGTCTGCCAACCACTCAAGTTCCTGAACACCCTGCCCTACCTACCTCTTCACGGCCCAGCCCACCTGCTCATATCCACATCCAACTGATCATCATGGAGTCACTCAGCACGGGAACAGGCCCTTCAGCCCACCGAGTCCATGCTGACCATACAACACCCATTTCCACTGATCTCAATTTTTTCTCCTCACATTCCCATCAATTCCCCCAGATTCTACCCCTCATGTTAACACTTGAGACAATTTATAGCAGCTAATTAACCCACCAACCTACGTGCCTTTGGGGGGATGCCCACACAGTCACAGGGAGAACATGCAAACTCCACACAGACAGCACTGTAGGTCAGGATTGGATCAGGGTCACTGGAGCTGTGAGGCAGTAACACCACCAACTCTGCCACTGTGGAGAAGTTCCCCACACAAGGTCCCTGGCTTTGACCTCTCAAACAGCTCTGACCCTGGCTGATCGGGACAAGAGGGAAGTGAAATGTTCCCCAGTGTGTGCCTGATCCCATCCAGGGCAGGTCATGGGCTGTGTACCCGTGGTGTCCCGGTTCCTTTACATAGTCTGGTGCTCACCCCTGCAGTGCATTTATACTATCAGGGTATGTGAAAAGAACAGACATGTCTTACTAAAGAACTGACACAACCATGTACATACCAGCTGGAACCTATACTCGACTGATCTATGAGGTAGCCTTGACTTATGATGTCATCACATTGTTTGGCATGTGACCCTGTTGTAGCCAATCATTGATTTGGATCTATTACCCAGTTATGGAGCTATACAAATGCTGTAAGTCTTGTAAATACACCACAGGAATGACTCAATGTGCAATCCACAAGTAGATTGGAAGTGTCACAGCATACAACCAGGCTGGAGCCATTGTCTGGCTCAGCTAAATGAAGTGAAGGAAGAGTCCTCTCCTCCCCAAAAATGAGAGAGGGCAACATGAAGGTGAGGGGCATGGGACTAGCCTCCAGGAAAGGATGCAACACGGCTTGCAGGGCACTGATTCAACACGGAAGGGTTTCACTTACAGTCTCCCAGTTCACTAGGGGCAGTTCATACAGTCTCTCACACAAGCAGTGTTTCTCAGCTGCACACACACCCACACACTTTAAATGTCACTTGCTTTGCAGGGAGAAATTGTCCTTTAAACAATTGGTTACTTATGTACAGAATATTCTACATTGCCCTCTCCACTATCACGGTTACCAGTTGGACTTTGTTTAATGATGGTTCTGGGAACGCGGGACGGAGAGCTCCCCGCCCTCGGCTCTGTGCTCAGGGCAAGTCCCTATCTTGCGCACTGCCGTACATGTACACATCCCTGCCCTGCTCCTGAACAAACTGTTCCTTCTTGTCCCACTCGGGGGCCCAGCCCCCGTTGGTGACTTGGGTTGTCTCCGTTGCTCCGTAGCTGCCGTAGCCTTGGACGCCGTCGTCCATCTCATTGGCCAGCTCGTCCTCGTGGATGAAGCCACACTTCTCCTCGCTCAGCTCCTCGGGCTCCGCCCAGGCCTGCTTCTCGCCCGAAGCAAAGATCCCGTAGAAGATGACTCCGCCGTAGTGCACCAGTGAGGCGATCAGGAAGACGTACTGCCATTCTTCTCGGGTCTTTGGGGTGGCGGCGGGTGTGGGAGGGACGGGGAAACAAATACAGCGGCCGTTAGACAGGCTTCAGGATCATATGACTGGTGGAAACACTGGCCCTGCCCCCCCCCCCCCCACACACACACACATGCACACACATGCACACAGACACACATGCACACATGGATACACACATGAATGCACAAACACACACATGCACACACAAATGCATGCCACATGCACATGCATGCACACACAAACATGCTGCATCCACATACATGCATGCACACACACAAATGCATGCACACACGCGCGCACGCACACACACAGACACAGACACAGACACAGACACACACACACACACACACACACACACACACACACACACACACACACACACACACACACATGATGGAGGGTCTCTGGGGTCTGGGAAGGTCTATAGAGACAAACCGTGGGGAACCAGAGCCCAACAGAGTGCCCACCCATCTCCCCCTGTCCTCACCCATCTCCCCCTGTCCCCTTTACACAGCACACTTTGTGATGCCTGGGTGTCATGAAGTGGAACTGAAGTGTTTCAGTTAACACACTTACTTGGTCTTGACTGGTACAGTTCTGCTGTGGTTAAGCAATTAGACAAGTAACCAGAGTTCTGGACGATTAATCCAGAGATATGGGTTCAAATCCCACCCTGGTAGCTGGGGAACTTAGATCTAATTAAATAAATCTGGACTGTGATTAGAAAGCTATGGTTTCAGTAACGATAGGCACAAAACTACTAGGATGTCACAAGAGCCCAGCAGTTTGCCAACATTGTTTGGGGAGGAGATGCGCCTGCTTAATTGGCCTGTCCTATATGTGATTGCAGACATGAGGTGTCTGACCCTCACCCATCTCCTCATACGGGGCAATGCCAGCAGGGTCCACATCCTGGGAAAGAGAATTGGGCACCCACCATTCATTTCCAAGCCTGTGGGGCTGGGGAAGGGGTAGTTGGCTGCTGTGGTTCCAGTGATGTGGTCACTGGGTGACAGTGAATGGTTCAGGATGGATTTTTGTTGTATTCTCACTCAACCTCCTCCTCCTCTCGTCAGGCTGGGGATGTGGGGAGTGTGGTTTCTCTGGTGCCCTGGTGATGTTCTCAGCACCTACACACCCGCCCAAGTAATGTAGGAATGATGGCAGCCCTCCTGTACACAGCTAGCTCCCACAGACCACCACAACATCATGACCAGATTGAGGGGTAGGCACCTGGCAGAGTCCCTCTGGTCCTCCAGGTGGTGACTGTTGGACCTTTTACTCCTGGGGTTAAAGTCTCAACCAAAAAACAACCTCTCTGATGATACAGTGTTCCCTCAGCTCCGCATGGAATGCTCACTGGATTTTTGTACACAAGTCCCTACAGCAGGATTTGAACCAGGAACCTTCTGGCTGTGGCAAGAGTGCAGCACACTGATTCACAATCTTCCCTCTGAGTCTGACACCAGTACTGTGCACACCAAAGGCCAGGTATAATGGTCTGATTTGCTGACCTGGTGATGTCAGCAAGCTCAGTGGGCTGGGAACTGAAGAGCGGGGCAGGGCATCTGGGCAGGGTCATAGTAGGGTCATCACCCTCCCTTCCAACATGGCTTTGGTGGAAATGGTTCTGGTTTGCTCCTGGGAACCTCTTGTCTCCGATCTGTGTGGTGAGTGTCAGTCTGCAGTGACCAGGGGCTTCGGAACACTGGTGCCTTCAAGTCTGACACCTCTTGACTTGGACATGTATCTGCTATTCCTGCACCTTATACTTGCAGAGCCCAGAAGGAGGCCATTCAGTGCATCGTCCATGCCAGCTCCAAGGGGAGCAATTAGGTTTCCAGCAACACCTTCAATAACCAACCCACGCATTGTTGGAATGTGGGAGGAAATTGGAGCACCCAGGGGAAACCCATGTGGTCAAAGGGAGAACGTGCAAACTCCACGCAGATAGCATAGGAGTCAGGACTGAGCTGAGCCTCTGCACTGGTTGTCACTGGATTGAATAGTTAGAACTTCCGGCTTCCATTTCACCACAAGGATTGGGATAGGTCAGGAAGGTGTCTCAGTGCTGGTGTGTTCAGGGGTAACTAATACATAGGTACAAGAGCACATGGGAGGAGTTGAGCATTTAAAAAGCCTCTTCTGCCTTTCACTGATTTCATGGCCGACCTTTGACTGAACTCCATAGTTCTGCCCATCTCCCATATCACTGTTATTTTTGGTAAGCAAAAGTCTATCATTCTCCGACAGAGAACGATCAGCCTGACATCAGTTGACCTTTGCAGCAGAGCTCCAAATTTCAACCACCCTTTGCTCATTGAAGTATTTCCTAATGGAAACATCTTGGTCCTCCCTTGTGTGTCTTGCCCCCAGTCCAAGCTCCTCAATTCAATCTGCCAGCTCAGCAGCTCACAACTGACAGCTGGACAAACCAGGCATTAATTCTACACCAGGTGGCATCCCCACAGGAAGAGTGGAGATCCTCTAATCCTATCCTTGGCCTATGCTAAGGCACCTAACCCTTGGGAGAAAATGACCGAGGGATCTCCAAATGCCATGTACTATTGCCAATCCTAATATTCCAAGCCCAGGGGAACGTTGAAATCCTGGATGACACCATTTATGATCGCCTACCTTATGTTTTGTCATGGCTCCCACGATTAGAGGGCAGACCATCCCAGATAATGTCCCAACCCCATTGGACAGTCCCATCAGGATACTGGCATAACGTGGAGCGATGTCCAGGTGGTTGACATTGAACCCTTCAGTGCAAAACGCAAACAGAAACTGGTGGATTAAACATAAGTCATGTTTCCTTCTGTGCCAGCAAATCACACATGCTAACACATGATAATTCATGATAATGCAATCACATTTATGCTAATAGCTGATTCAGGCAAAGTACTTTTCAATAATACGTGATAAACTCACGGGAAGCAAGGACCAGAAGACAAATCACCTGAGATTGCGAATCCACTGAAACCCACGGCTAGAATAAGGAAAGAGATGGCAACGCCTTTAGTGTGGGAGAAGCCCACCACCAGCAGGAAGGTCGCTTCCATACCAAAACCTTCAAAATAACAGGAGAATGAGGTCATTGCAGAGGATGCAGGGGTTCTTGTCGACATTCACCCCCAGCAGTTGCACTACACAGGACTCTCTGATCTACGGGCTGTTCCCAGGTCTCAGTGTGATGGGTATCAAGTGCTGCTGGAAGATCAACTCAGTGAAGGACACCCTTTGGGCTGCCCGAAACTTGTTAGTCTTCCAGTGTAAGGAGGTATCCGTAAGGGAATGCTGCTGACCAGCAGATTCCAGGCTGCAGGAGTATGTGCTGAGGGACGCACTGAAGCTCGGTTCAGCCAATGCAAAGCCTCTGTGGGGAAGGACCATAGTCTAGGGGCCTGCTGTCACTGGACTCTGTTCACAGAACCACAACAAGACAGTGGATTTAATATAGAAAATCATCCCAAGATACTTCACTGGAGAATAATCAAACTAAAACAGTTGATGAAACACTGTAGAAAGACTTTGCGCAGATGATCAATAGAGAGTCAACTAGGAGACACAAGAGGCCGCAGATGCTGAAATCTGGAGCAAAACATAAACTGCTGGAGGAATAATTTACTCTTTACTCTTATAATTTCAAGCACAGCGGGTCGGGCAGCATCTGTGGAGGGAAATGGACAGTCGATGTTTCAGGTCGAGACCCTTCGTCTGTACTGAAGGATAGAGGGGAGATGGCCGGCATAAAGAAGTGAGGGGGAGGGGTGAAGCAAGAGCTGGCAGGTGATAGGTGGATCCATGTGAGGGGGAGGGGTGATAGGCAGATGGAGGAGGGGAGGGTGGGGACAGTGACAGAGGCCGGGAGGGAATAGGTGGAGGTGACAGAGGGCTGCAGATGGTGGGATCTGTAGGTGGAGCCTGGAATGGAGGGAGGGAGGTGGGGAGGGCAGATGGGGACAGTGGGGGAGGGGAACCAATGGGAGGAACTAGTCAGTTAGGTAGGTTTTAGGGAATATCGTGATAGAGCCAGAAGGGTGGTGAGGTTGAGGGAGGGAATTCCAGAGTTATGGCATCTCAGCAGCGGAAGGCACACCTGCCAGTTGAACAGCTCCAGGTTTACAAGTACACATCCAAGGTTAGACGGTCTGAGGGTTTCTGTCTCCATCACCTCTTCAGGCAGAGAGTTGCAAACCTCATCACCGTGTGGGTGAAACAAAGTTTCCTCATTTTCCCTCTATTCTTCCCATGAAATACCCACTGTCCATTTCCCTCCTCAGATGCTGCCTGACCCACTGAGTTCCTCCCGAGTCCTGTTTTCTGCTGCAGATTCCAACATCTGCGATATCCTGTGTCTCCATCTTAGGTCTGTGTCTCCCTGGTTCTTGACCCCTCTGCCCAAGGCAACAGGTCCTCCCTATCTGGAGACACAAGAGACTGAAGATACTGGATTCTGTGGGGGGAAAGGAACTGTCGACATTTCCGGTCGAAACTGAATCAGTCTCAAAACATCAACAATTCCTTCCCTCCCACAAATGCTGCTCGAGCCGCTGTTCCTCCAGCCGGTTGTTTACAGGTCCTCCCTATTTATTCCTTTTAGGTCTCTTATAATTTCACGCATCATAATTAAGTCTTCCCTCAGCCTCCTCTGTTCCAAAGAAAACAACCCCGGCTGATCCAAACTTTGCACATGGCAATAATTTTCCAGTGGCAAGGCCTCATAAATCTCTTCACCTCTCCGTGTAATCCCTTTTCTTCTTGCTGTAAAACATTCCATCTATGGTGGAAACAGATGGACGTGATGGGGCAATGAGGTTGGGTGGTCAGGCAAGGGTATCATTGGAACGTTTGAGTCAGTGGATGAGGACGTGGCATGCAGCAGGTAGATGGGCTTGGTGTTTGATGGGGAGTTGGCCCAGTCTCTGTGATATAAAGAAACTCATCAGCTCTGCAGAAACAAACCTCCACAGTTCATCATCTTCCGGACATTGGTGGTGGACATGAGTTTCTTGGCTCGGAGGAAGTCCGCTAGCTGTCCACCTATGGGCACGATGATTGTCATTACGAGATGGGGAAGAGCAGACAACATACCGACCTGAGGGAAGAGAAAGGTGAACGTGGAATTAATGATCACAAGTGCACTCGGCCCTGGTGTTCTCAACTCCTTCCTTCTGGCAGCTCAGGTCTGAGCGAAGAAATTCCTCTTGGGCACATTGCAAAGGTGTGACATGATACCGGTCGTTTGATGTACTCACTGTCTGAAACCCAGTCCCATGGTCTCAGAATACGGCTGACTCTTTATCTGAGACTGTAACCCTGATTTCTAGACACCCCAGCCAGGGGGAACATCACCCCTGCATTTACCCTGTCGAGCCCCACATGTTTCCATGAGAACAGCTCTCATTCTAAAACTCTAGGGAGTAGAGGCCCAATCCAATTAATCTCCTTGACTGGACAATCTCCTGTTTCAGCAGTTGAGGATGCATACTTCCTCCTCTGAAGGATAAAAATTAGATGAGTTTTTACAATAATAGTAGTTTCATGTTCTCTATTACTAATAGAAACTTTTTCATTTCAGATTTATTTAATTAATTGCGTTATAATTATCCTGCTCCTACAGCAAGGTTTGAACTCATGGCCCTCGACCAGCATTCTAGGCCTCAGAGATGCTGATGTACGCCTTTTACCAGAATGATACAGCACCCACTTGATAGTAAAAGGGTGCACGTTGTACCTTGCTGATTTCGAACCCAAACACCTCCTCAAAGTACGCTGGCTGGCTGATCAGGAGCAGGTAGAAAGTCCAACTGCGGCAGAAGTTGGCCACTATGATGGCATAGACAGGCATCGAGGTGAAAAACTTGCGCCAGGGCGCCTTGAATTTCTGTTGGAAGACACAATCAAGAGGAGAATCAGGTCAAGGTCAACGTCATACTAAACCTAGCCCCACGCCTTACCCATCATGTCCCCAAAATCCCAACAAACATTCAAATCAAACAGCTGAGAGGCCCAGGGTACCTGTGTGTTGTCCATTACTCCATTACTCCCACCACCTTGCTCGTTTCTTGTGGGCTTGTAAATAATCTCAAACTTTATCCCTGATGGTTTATTTAAATCCCATTAACTCGTGGGATGGGAGCACCACTGGCGAAGCTGGGGTTTGGTCCAAGGATCCTGGGAGCAGGGGGAAACTTCATGGGGAAGCATTTCCAGGTGAGGTTCCAAATAGGGAATTTAGTTGGTTTTACTCCTTGGTTTCCCACTCAAACTGGTGTCTGTGGGAGCACCCTCATCTCTGGTCTAGCAGGTATGGGTTCAAATCCCACTTCACACTCTGTTAAACATATGGGGCTTAGAGAACAGACACACTCACCGCTAGTGGGTTCATAAGGTTGGCACCTTCTCCAATGGCTTCCTCTATATAGGTCTTCTCTTCGTCGGAAATGGTGGGGTGTTTGGCTGGACTTTCAAAGGACACCAGCAGCCAAAATATGTACCACACCAAGCCAAAGCTTCCTGTGGGACAAGAGAAAGGTAGAAAAGGATTTGTTTTGGAACATCCAATATGTTCCCTCCAACATGTGCTCATACAGTCAGAGAGTCATACGGCATGGAAACAGGCCCTTCGGCCCAACTTGTCCATGCCAACTGTGTTGCCCAGTGAGTTAGTCCCACCTGCCCACGTTTGACCCACAGCCCTCTAAACCTCTCCTATCCATGTACTTATCTAGATGGTGAGGAGAGATCATCTGCCCGCCTCAACCACTATTTCTGGCAGCTCGTTCCAAATACACACCACTACTTGTGTGAAGAAGCTGCCCCTGATATCCCCTTTAAATCTCTCACCTCTGATCTTTAGCTGATGCCCTCTTGTTTTTAGCACCCCCTCTCTGGGAAAAAGACTATGTGCCTTCACCCCGTCTATGCCCCTCATGAACATTCACACCTCCATCAGGTCACCCCTCAATCTCCTACGTTCCGGGGAATAAAGTCCTAGTCTACACAACCTCTCCTTGTAACTCAGGCCCCCAAGTTCAGGCACCATCCTGGTAAATCACAGAGTCACACAGCACAGAAACCAGTCCTTCAGTTCACCGAATCCGTGCCGACCATCAGCCACCTCCTTACACCAATCCCATTCTCCCCACATTCCCATCAACTCCCCCCAGATTCTGCCCCTCACAGCCACAGAGAGAACGTAAAAACTTCACACAGACAGTACCCAGGGTCAGGATTGAATTCAGGTTTCTGGAGCTGTGAAATATCAAGCACCCATCCACAGCAATCTTGCACTGATCCCATTTAATTCTGCCCACACTCCCATCAACTCCCCCCCGATTCTACCCCTCACCCACACACTGGGGACAATTTACAGCGGCCAGTTAACCCACCAACCCACAGGTCTTTGGGATGTGGGAGGAAACCGGAGCACCCGGAGGAATCCTATACAGAATGTACAAATTCCACAGGGACAGCACCCGAGGTCAGGATCGAACCTGGGTCTCTGGCAATGTGAGACAGCGGCTCTACCCATTGTGTCACCTGCCGCCCTGTGTAACTCAGTGCCAGTTTCTGCACATGGAGAGGACACAGAGGGAAAACAGAAACACTTCACAGTTCAGCTCTTGCTTCTACGTGAGGTTAGTGGCAATTGGCTATCATCTTTAGGTCACATGACCACCATAAGAGAGTGGCTAAGCAAGCTCCTGCGTTTGCCTTAAGTGACTCTCAGATATAGGTCCCACCACTGAATATCTCACTCTTGCAACGTGTCCAATGTTGTTGTTTGTCATATCGAATCGGATGAGACCAATTTGTTCCTTTTTTTACACGGTGAAAGGTCCAGAAGTACTTACAACAAGTGGGAGAAAATTAATGGGTGACCGGAATGCTAAATATTTTTCATTCTCCCCCTCCACGACCTGGGGTACAACAGTCGATGATCCACTCGCAGGGCAGAGTAAGTGTATTCATGTTCCACCCCTGGGAGTCCTTCTGATCACCAATGCCACTGTCACCACCCTTCAAGTAAACCAGTGCCATGGTGCCCCTCGATGGGAGGATCCATTGGAGGATGGACACAAGGAAAATACTCCAGTTGCTGACTCCAACCACACAGCATTAAACAGAGAGGTGTAGAGTGCAGGAGCTGACACAAACTTCCCACACCAATGAACAAAGGCCACGCAGGGGTGGATGGCAGTGAATTGCTCCATTTTGTCCACTGTGTACTGTAGTTCTGTAACATTCTGTAACAAGCCCACTTCCCCTCCCCCAGCACGTACCATAGACATAGAAGACAGAAGACCACCCTGAGTACTGGACGAGGACTCCTGCAAGGGGCATTGCCACAACGGCTCCTGCATAGGAACCTGTAAAGAAAAGGACGTGTAAAATACAACGGAAGTGGTGATTAGTGATCCATTGACCAGTGGGAAGCAGAGAAGTGAAGCAGGAGCGGGCTGGGCCTATCACCCAGAGATAGAGAGATCAAAACCATTTTAAGGTGGCACAGAGTTGCAGTGGGGAGAGCTGCTGCCTCACAGCTCCAGCAACCTGGGTTCAGTCCTGACCTTGGGCACTGTCTGTGTGGAGTTTGCACGTTCTCCCTGTGACAGTGTGGGTTTCTCCCATGTGCTCTAGTTTCCTTCCACAACCCAAAGTGTGTGGGTTGATGAGCTAATTGGCCACTGCAAATGGCCCCTCGGTGTGTGGGTGAGGCGTAGAATCTCTGGGGAGTTGATGGGAATGTGGGGAGAATAAAATGGGATCAGTGTAGGATTGGTGTAAATGGGTTAGATGGTTGGCACGGACTCAGGGGGCTGAAGGGCCTGTTTCCGTGCTGTATGATTCCAACATTTGAACATTTTCTGCCATTCCATTAGATCATGGGTGATCTATACTTCTGCTCCAATGATACTGAGCCTCACACTCGACGCCCAGCAAAGGTCTGTGGATCTCAGTACAGGGTGATTGATGCCGGTTAGGTGTAATACAGAAAGCTTTATCCTGTGGCCTCCTGTTACTGACTGCTCTGCCCCATGCTCCCACCATTGGTTGCTTAAGGTGCCACTCTTCACATGGCATCACTTCCTCTCACCAATTGGAAAAGGATCAGAATCTTCCTTACCTGATTGGTTGAGGCGCACTGTCAGTCAAATAGCCCCATTCCTGGTACTGTTACAACTAACATTCAGAAGGCTTCAAAGAAAACGGAAAAAGAGATTTGGACAATTTTACTGAATGTGCCTGTGATTTTTTCTTGCATCAGTGACCTGGAGGCTGAGCTTCAATTCATGGAGGTTTCAGGACAAGGCTCAGCAGCACAGGACAGGGTCCTACTGAAGGACCCAAGCTCACTGCAACATGGGCATGATGTGTGGAGTGATGGTCACTCGTGGGCTGTGGGAAGTCTGAGTTTCCCTCCAGTCAGGAAGAATGGGATAGGAATTATTTATGGGAATAATGGGATGGATATTTGGTGATGCCATTTGAATCCACTACCTCTTAAGGTGCAGTGATAACATGGCTGCTGTTATAACACTCTGAGCACTGTTCTGAGTTTTAGTCTTCGCCACAGAGTAACCTATAGAGTTCAGCACGGTCCACAACAATGAAAGATACCTGGGATTCCATAGCATCTAGAACATGGAACACTACAGCACAGGACAGGCCCTTTGGCCCACCATGTTGTGTTGAACTAATTAAACCAATGACTCCTCAGTAATCTAATCCCTCTTCCCCACATCCCTCCCTTCTCTGCATATTCATGTGCCTATCTAAGAGCCTCTTAAACGTTCCTATACTATCTGCCTCCTACATGTACATACTGTATATGGTACAGAAACAAGCCATTCAGTCCAACCTGTCCATGCTGTTCTCTACGATACACTGGAGCCTCCTCCCACCTATTCTCATCTAAACCTAGCAGGGTCAATCTTAATTTCTTTATTTCCTAAATGCTTGATCAACCTCCCAGCATTCACCTCAACTATTCCTTGTGGAGCAACTTCCAAATCCTCACCACTCTTTGGAGAATGAAGCTTTTTCTGAATTCCCTGTTGAATTTTTGGGGGACTCTCTGACACCGACTTAGAGTTATACACCTTCCCTCAAGTGGGAATGTTTTCTCTGTTTGCAGTCTATGTGACCTGTTAACCTTCCCTGCACCTTCTTCACTGCCTCCATATCTTTTAATAATATGCTGTCCACAACTGTACGCAGTACAAAGTGAGGTCCAACTAATGCAGGTTCAGCTCAACCTCCCTACTTTTCTCTTCAAGGTGTTCAGAAGCATGACGACTGGTTTGCTTTCTTTATGTTCTTGTGAACCTGTGGTGCAAGTTTCAGGGACTGACGGACTTGGACTCCAGTATGGGCCCAGCCTATCCTGGTTCTCGTTATGGTGCACTCAGGGAATTCCAGCCCGGCTTCAGTCCGACCTTCAGTGGGAGGACAACACGCTGACCGTCACTGCATACTTACCGCAGAAAGAGGTGGTGGCAAGTCGGCTTCGCTCTAACGGAGGTGCCCACTTACTCCAAATGCCATGGCAGGCAGGATACGTAACCCCCTAAAGGCAAATGACCACAAGGAAATATCAGTCTTAGCAGCCTGTCATCGAAAGGAGCAAGAATTTAATTCACTGTTTAACAGGTAATATGTGTGTGTGTGTGTGTGTGTGTGTGTGTGTGTGTTTGTGTGTGTGTGTGCCCGCGCGCGTGCGTTGGTATGTGTGCGTGCGTGTGTGTGTGCGAGTGTGTGTGGGTCTGTGTGTGTGTGTACACGAATACCTGTAGTATGGACCTGTCTGTATGTATTTTGTGTGTGTACATGGGTGTGATGAGAGTACATGTGTGTGCTTTGCATTTATATGTGATGTGGGTGTTGTGTGTACATGTGTTGTGTGTTGTGTGTACATGTGATGTGTGTTGTGTGTACATGTGTTGTGTGTGTTGAGCCTACCTTACAGCACAGGAGATCACACCACCCACCCTACCCGTGCTGGCTGTTTGAAAAGCAGTCCAATTACTCCCACTCCCCTACTCTACTCCTTTAGAAATATTTTCCCAAATCCTCATGGAAAGTACAATGGATTTCACTCCCAATGCCGTTCCAGATCAACAACAGCTCTCTGCATGAATAAACGTTCTCTGCAGCTTGTCCACTGCCCTCAGTACTCGCAAGGGGTGGGATGGACCTCCCGCATAATAAAACACTGTAGATACTAGTGAGACCGCTGGCAATGACCAGTGGATAGGACAACGTCTCTGTAAGTGTACACATACACCGGACGCACACCCTGCCCACACAACAGCTGACCTCACAAGTACAGGTACGTGTTCCTGCTCTTTTGGTGTCTGTAGAAAAGAACTGACGTGAGGCCTTGGGCAGATCTTGTGAGTGTGTGGATCAGCTGTACTGAGGACCCAGTGGCCTGGGCAGAGGGAGAGACAAATCAGAATCCGGATTGCTGCATATCACTTGCCTTAAATCTATGAGCTCTGGTTGCTGACCTTCCTGTGGATACAATTCCTTCCTAATTACCCTTCCTAAAAACCCTGCTGAAGAAGTCTCGACCTGAAACATTGACAATTCCTTTCTTCTCACAGATGCTGCTCAACTGCTGAATTCCTCCAGCAGATTGTTTGTTGATACTTTATACCTCATGGATAGGGAGCAAAAGGAACTGTTATCCAGGCCTACATCTAGATTAGTTCTCCCCTAAACCCCCACAATAGCCCCTGTCAATCTCTCCACGTAACCAAAGCAACATCTGCATTAACCCTCTGAACTGATACCCTTCCTTACACAGCCATTTCCCAGTTGGAGACTAATTGTGACCATGGTGATTAAAGGAGTGATCCAGAGAAGTGAATAACATAAAGTGTCTTTCACCGACCTCCTTACCTCAACCAGGCCTTGTAGAATCCTGACCAATATAACACAGCTGTAATGGACTTTTGCCGCTGAGGGTATCAACATGTTCAGTGACGACGTGGCCACAATCGCCCAGCCAAATACTCTGTGGGAGAAAAGCAAAAGTTGCTTCAAATAATTTGAAAAAATTTGCGCTTGGTTAAACTCAGGGATGGCAACCAGGAACATCAGCAAAAGGAAACAATGACCTTCAGATGACAACACAGTAAACATGGCCACACCGAGATATAGGTTTCATTACCAAGGACCTCTTCACTGCAGAATTCTGCTCTTGAGGTTCTGCGTGGGATTTGAAACCACACTCTACTGACCTTGATCAGCTTGGGTAAGTAGGCCGAGGATGGCAAATGGGTTTCAATTCAGATAAATACAAAGTGTTGAATTTTGGGAAGTCGAACCAGGGTAGGAGTTATGCAGTGAATGGTGGGGCCTTGGGGAGTGTTGTGGAACAGAGGGACCCAGAGTACAAGTACATAGTTTCCTGAAAGTGGTGTCACAGGTAGACAGGGTGGTGAAGAAGGTGTTTGACACACTGGCCTTCATCAGTCAGGGCGCTGAGTCTAGGAATCGGGACATTATGTTGCAGTTGTACCAGACGTTGGTGAGTCCGCACATGGGATATTGTGCACAGTTTTGGCTGCTCTGTTATTGGAAAGACATCATTAAACTGGAAAGAGTGCAGAGGAGATCTACGAGGATGCTGTCGGGACTCGAGGGCCTGAATTATAGGGAGAGGTTAGCCAGGATAGGACTTTATTCCTTGGAACGTAGGAGATTGAGGGGTGACCTTATAGAGGGACATAGATAAGGTGAATGCACACAGTCTTTTTCCCAGGGAAGTGGAACTAAAAACTAGAGGGCAGAGGTTTAAGGTGAAAGATTTAAAAGGGACCTGAGGGGCATCTTCTTCACGCAGAGGGTGGTGGGTTTTTGGAGCAAGCTGCCAGAGGAAGTGGTTGAGCCGGGTACAATGACAACATTTAAAAGACTTCTGGATAAAATAATGGATAGGAAAGTTTAGCTAGAACCAGGGGACACGACCTCAAGATTCAGGGGAATAGATTTAGAACGGAGATGAGGAGAAACTGCTTTTCCCAGAGAGTAATGAATCTGTGGAATTCTCTGCCCAGGGAAGCAGTAGAGGCTACCTCATTAAATATATTTAAGACATATCTAAATAAGTATATTTAGATTTTTGCACAGTTGGGGAATTAAGGGTTATGGGGAAAAGGCAGGTAGGTGGATCTGAGTCCACGGCCAGATCAGCCATGATCTCATTGAATGGCGGAGCAGGCTCGACGGGCCAGATGGCCGACTCCTGCTTCTATTTCTTACGTTCTATGTTCTCACGTTTAGACGGATATGGGCCAAACGTGGGAAAATGGGACTAGCCTGGTGGGCACCTCAGTCGGCATGTCTCCTGTTTCCACGCTGTATTACTCTGTGACTCTGTGAACTGAGGGACAAGAGGGCTGCCCACTGACCAGTGGCTGGTACCCCCAGATCAGGGCAGTTCCAGCAAGAAACCAGCCTGGGGTTCACTGTGGTCCTGCCATTGGTTTGGGTTGGAGTCTTCATGGGTCTGCGAAGTGTCTGCGATCAATGAATTGTGGAATGAATTACCCAATCAGACAGCAGGATGGCAGTCGAGGAAGCAGTTTGAAGAGAGGGTGGGTGTTGAGCCTGTGGCCTGGGGTAGGGACCTTGGAGCCTCAGTGTAAATGACAGGTTCCACGTTTGGATTATTCAGGGTCTGTGCTCTGCAGGAGGGTATCTCTGAGGTGGGGGGGGGGGGAACAAAAGAGAAGTATGCAGTTTGGGTTAACATTGTGCTGTCCCTGCCCTGGGAATGTTTGATGGAAACATGTAGATGGAGCTTTGCTCAGTATCTGACCCATCCCTTGTGTGTGTGATGGGACAGTGTAAAGGGAGATTTACTCTGCATCAATCAGTACCACACTACCCAGAGAGTGTTCGATGGCTCAGTGTAGGGGGAATGTTAGAGATATAGAATTATACAGTATTGGAATAGGCCCTTCAGCCCATCGAGTATATGCTGACCACCAACCACTTATTTACATTAACCCAACATTACTGCCATTTTTATTCTCCCCACATTCTCATCAATTCTACCACTCACCGAGGAGCAGTTAACCCACCGACCCAAATGTCTTTGGGATGTGGGAGGAAACCAGAGCACCCGGGTGAAACCCACGTGGTCACAGGGAGAACGTGCAAACTCCACACAGACAGCACCTGAGATCAGGATTGAACCCGGGTCTCTGGCGCTGTGAGACAGTGACCCTATCTGCTGCACCTCTGTGATACTCTGTGCCACCACTTAGTCTGTATCTAATCTCTGCTGAATTTCATCTGGAGTGGGCAAGGTAGTTCTCTCCATATGCAGCTGTGTACATCTTGCTGTTGACATGAGAGTGCTCCATGGGATCAAGTGAAGTTGAGTTTAGTGAGTTTACTACATGTGCACAAGTACGGTGAGGTACAGGTATGATGCTTGCAGCAGCATCACAGGTGCACAGGTACAGACAACACACAGAATATAAATTATACAGAAATACATAAGTGATGATAGGAGCTTAGTTTGGGGCAGCGCAACTGGAATGGAAATTCCGATGACAAGCCACTTTTTTGGAGGCCATTCCCTGGAAGTTCATTGGTCGCCAGAAGATTCTCTTCATCTTGAATCAGCCAGAGAGAAAGACACAGAAGTAGAAACGTCTCCTGTTCTGGATTTTAATTAGTTCCCAAGGGCGGGAGAATCACTTGTGAGGCTCCTTGCATGCTCCTGGTTCAACTGCAGGCATTCCAAGGTGTTCTGCTAATTAATCCAGAAATAACCCATCTGCGTCACAGACACTAGACCACATGCCCAGGGCGATTATTAACACTTTAGCTCCCATCTCACAATGTAAACAGAATCTGGGCTGCTTTGCACGGTTCTCTAAGCTATTTAGATCGCCTCAGCTTGTTGGGAAGTGGGAAGGAATGAGATCCACGATTATGCACAGTAACCACAGTCAAAGGCTACAAGGAGAATCAGGGCACCTCTCCAGCTCCCTCAGTCAATCCTCATACAGCGGGTTGTTTTCCTGTGAAATCTGGGGATGCCTGGGATGGAAGGGTTGTCCTATCACAAGTACCTGAAGAAATTATTTTGCTATATTCCTTGGACTACACAGGAATGAGGGGTGATCTTATTGAAACATAAGATCTTGAGGGGGCAGGACAGGGTAGATGTGGAAATGTTTCCACCAGTGAGGGGACATAGTTTCAAGATTAAGGAATGGTTATTTAAAACTTAGACGTGTAGGAACTTCTTGCAGAGGGTGGTGAATCTTTGAAATTCTCGAACCCAGAGTGGTAATGGTGGCAGCATGATAGTGGTGGAAGCAGACACGACAGTGGTGCTTGAGGCTTTCCGATAGACACAGAAATGCAGGGCGTGCAGGGATATAGATCGTGGACAGGTGGAAGGGATTTAGTTTAATTTGTCATCACGTTCGGCACAGACATGGTGGGCCGAAGGGCCTGTTCCTGTGATGTACTGTTCTGTATTCTATGTTGTATTGTGAAGGCTGAATCACTGGGGTCTTTAACGAGGAAGCAGATACATTTTTGAACAATCTGGAATTGAGGTTCATGGATGTCACTGAACATTCTGAGATTCAAAGCCTTTTTACCAGCACTCTCCTCTGAGGAGCAGAAAACACATACCAAAGCAGAAAGGAAAGTTTAGGGAAAAGAACCAGAGATTATCAGATGGTCTAAAAGTCTGGCAGCTGGTGCACCCCATGCCTGGGCAAGGTGCCAATCACTAGGCACGAGGTTTCAAAAACTGTTAACTAACCTTACCATCAGCCTCTCGGCTGGATGCCTTCCCTCCACAAAATAGTTAATCATTTGTTCAATATGTAATTCTGTCTCTCCAAAGAGAAGAGAACTGAAAATCAGTTTGACATTTGTGTTTCCTTGGTTGTGCTGACGTGAGCTCAGTCTCTGGGGAAAGGACCTATATTTTCGTGGACAGAGAGATACATCACGGAACTACTCCACCAACCCAACGAGTCTGCGCCAACCATCAACGCCCATTCACACCAATCCTACCCCAACCCATTTTATGTCACAGAATGATACAGCACAGAAACAGGCCCTTCGGTCCGACTCGTCCATGCTGACCAAGGTGCCCAACTGAGCTAGCCCCATTTGCCACCTTTCAGCCCATATCCCTCTGGACCTTCCCTGTCCCCTTACTTATGCAAATGCCCCTTATATGTTGTTATTGTTCCTGCCTCAACCACTTCCTCTGGCAGCTCATTCCATATAATCACCACCCTCTGGGTGAAGAAGTTGCCCCTCAGTTCCCTTTTAAATCTTTCCCCTCTTGCCCTAAGCCTGTGCCCTCTAGCTTTTGGTTCCCTTTCCCTAGGAGAAAGACTGCGTGCATTCACCCTGTCTATGCCCCTCATGATTTTATACACTTCTATAAGATCACCTCTCAGTCTCTTACACTCCAGGGAAGTGTAAGTCCCAGCCTGCTCAACCTCTCCCTGTAACTCAGGCCCTCGAGTCCTGGCAGCATCCTCGTAGATCTTCTCTGCACTCTTTCCAGTTTAACCACGTCTTTCCTGTAACAGGGCGACCAGAACTGTATATAATACTCCAAGTGCTCCTCCAGGTTCTACCACTCACCTACACACGAGGGGTATTATACAAGCGGCCAACCTCATGTTTTTGGGATGTGGGAGGAAACCGGAGCACCTGGGGGAAACCCATACAGTCACAGGGAGAACGTGCAAACTCCACACAGACAGCGGCCGAGGTCAGGATTGAACCCGGGTCTCTGCAGCTGTGAAGCAGCAGCTTTACTGTGTCATTGTGCCTCCTCTACATGCAAACCCTGTACAGTTGCCAATTCACTCTCCAGCCCTCCTCCCTCTTTTGCTGAGGGCACTGACTTTTGCTGCTTGTTTTGTACACTGCCAACCCTCTCATACATTGGCCATTAGTGGGGAGCAGACAGGGTGCTCCACAATGGCAGCATGCTGGCAATGTCCCCGGTAATCGCCATTGTCCACACTTGTCACTAGGACAGGAATCCTGCCTGATTTGTCCTCTCCTTAACAATTATAGCAGTTATGGAAGCAATAACAACACGGGTGCAGCGAGTGGAGACGTTGTCCCACAGCTCCAGAGACCAGGGTTTGATCCCGACCTCCGGCGCTGTCTGTGTGGGGTTTGCACCTTCTCCCTGTGACCGCGTGGCTTTCTTTCTGGTGCTTTGTTTTCCTCCCACATCCCGTGGGGACATTAGGTTACAGGGAAAATTAGTGAGGGAATGGGATTACTCCTGGTGCTGACATAGACTCAATGGGCCAAATGGCCTCCTTCAGCTTTTGCCTAAGGTAGTACAGAACTATGGAAATCTAGAGGTGGATGGGGTGAGTGGGTGTGTTCTGTGGTCTGGGGTGTGGTCTGTGGGCATGGCCCAGGTTGTGGGAACCTGGTCTGGGGTTTGGGAACATGCCCTGCAGTGTGTGGGTGTGGTCTGTGGGCATGGCCTGAGGTATGGGGGAACGCCCTGCAGTGTGTGGGTGTGGTCTGTGGGCATGGCCTGGGGTATGGGGGAATGGCCTGCAGTGTGTGGGTGTGGTCTGTGGGCATGGCCTGGGGTATGGGGGAACGCCCTGCAGTGTGTGGGTGTGGTCTGTGGGCATGGCCTGGGGTATGGGGGAATGGCCTGCAGTGTGTGGGTGTGGTCTGTGGGCATGGCCTGGGGTATGGGGGAACGCCCTGCAGTGTGTGGGTGTGGTCTGTGGGCATGGCCTGGGGTATGGGGGAATGGCCTGCAGTGTGTGGGTGTGGTCTGTGGGCATGGCCTGAGGTATGGGGGAATGGCCTGCAGTGTGTGGGTGTGGTCTGTGGGCATGGCCTGGGGTATGGGGGAACGCCCTGCAGTGTGTGGGTGTGGTCTGTGGGCATGGCCTGGGGTATGGGGGAATGGCCTGCAGTGTGTGGGTGTGGTCTGTGGGCATGGCCTGGGGTATGGGGGAATGGCCTGCAGTGTGTGGGTGTGGTCTGTGGGCATGGCCTGGGGTATGGGGGAATGGCCTGCAGTGTGTGGGTGTGGTCTGTGGGCATGGCCTGGGGTATGGGGGAACGCCCTGCAGTGTGTGGGTGTGGTCTGTGGGCATGGCCTGGGGTATGGGGGAACGGCCTGAAGTGTGTGGGTGTGGTCTGTGGGCATGGCCTGAGGTATGGGGGAATGGCCTGCAGTGTGTGGGTGTGGTCTGTGGGCATGGCCTGGGGTATGGGGGAACGCCCTGCAGTGTGTGGGTGTGGTCTGTGGGCATGGCCTGGGGTATGGGGGAACGGCCTGCAGTGTGTGGGTGTGGTCTGTGGGCATGGCCTGAGGTATGGGGGAATGGCCTGCAGTGTGTGGGTGTGGTCTGTGGGCGTGGCCTGGGGTGTGGGGGCGTGGCCATCTGTGTGTGCATTAGGGAGGTAGGAGATTTTGGGATGTTTGAATTTGCTATGCAAACTTTTAAAAGTTTGTTGGTACAAAAAGCATTCAGAATGAGTGGTGGGGTAATACAGAAGCACTGCAGGCTGCTGGCAGGTTGTACAACGTCTGTACAGAGAGAGAAACTAATGCCAGACCTGCCGACCTCTTCCAGCATTTATTCCAGCTCCACTGGGGGGTCATTCATGGTGGATAGTTAACCCACCATCCTGCACATCTTTGGGATGTGGGAGAAACCCACGCGGTCACAGGGAGAACGTGCAAACTCCACACAGGCAGCACTGGAGGTTGGGGTCGAACCTGGGTGTCCACAGCTGTGAGGCAGGGTACTAACCACCACACTTCTGTGTCACCCTTCCCTGCTTCTGGGACCGGTGTCAGATGTTTCCTGACTGCACGGCTGTGAAGTGGCTCAGGATGTCTTACCTTGGATTGGATGCCAGGTAACTGGAAGTTGTTGAACGTTGCACGATTTGATGACTTACCACCCCCCCCCCCACCCCCATCAACCATCCTGGCTCTGTTGGTGATATCCCCCCACCACCTGAGAATGAGAAGCTGCCGTGCTGGGAAAATCTCTTACCTGTTGGCAGCAAATTTCTGTGCAATGTAACCTCCTGGGATCTGTGTAACAATATATCCCCAGAAGAAGGATCCATGTATCATTCCCACCGTCTCTGGGTCCCAGTTAAATGTGGCTTTCTGGAGAGAAAGGGAAGAAGGATTAGACTTTTCACTTCAGTGCCCCTCCTCTTTGTTCAATTGTGAAGGTGTGGCTCAGTCACCCTTCTGCGTGACGAAAATCGTGGCGTCGTGCTCTGGTTACGAGACTTAAATGTGACATTCCAGTGCAGTACTGAGGGACAGCAGCTGTGTCAGTGGGGCCGGCTTTTGGATAAGATGTTAACCCGAGACCTCACCTGCCCTCCCAGGTGGATGTAAATGATTCCAAAACACCAGTTGGAAGGCTCCTTCCTGGTATCCTTGCCCACATTTTATCCCTCATTCAAAACCTAATGCTTTAGTTTTTGTCCCCACTGTTTGCGGGAGGTTGCTGTGAACAACATTACAACATTAAGTACATTGGACTTCTTCGAAACACTGTGGGACATCCTGATGTCACGCTAACGTGTTCACTAGTATATGATGAGAGGGGACTAGTTAGTTAGGTAGGTTGACACTCTGACCTTTCACCAGTGGGACTGTGATCAAAAGTTTTGGGTTGACCAAGGGACAGGTGGGGGAAGGCCCAGGGTTAGAGTGAGCTGTCTGGCTGCAGCTAATTTTGTGCCTCCTTGGGCCAGCCACACTTTTACTGTACCCAATGGTGCTGCTTGATACTGGGATACTTCATTCAAACAGGATAGCTGAGAACTACGACTGGCATAGAGTCACATGGCACAGGAGACCATTTGGTCCATTGGGCCAGTCAATACTATCCAATCAATCTCACTCTCCTTGCTCTTTCCTCAGACCCCTTCTGTTTTTCTTTCACTTTTCAGCTCACTCGCAGTACAAGTACATAGTTCGCTGAAAGTGGCGTCACAGGTAGACAGGGTGTTGAAGAAGGCTTTTGGCATGCTGGCCTTCATTGGTCAGTGCATTGAGTACAGGGAGTTGGGACGCTATGTTGCAGTTGTACGAGATGTTGGTGAGACCACACTTGAAGTATTGTGTACAGTTTTGATCGCCCTGTTATAGAAAAGGCATCATCAAACTGGAAAGAGTGCAGAAAAGATTTATGAGGATGCTGCCAGGACTCGAGGGCCTGAATTATGGGGAGGGATTGGGGAGGTTGGGACTTTATTCCTTGGAATGTAGGAGACTGAGGGGTGACCTTACAGAGGTGTTTAAAATCATGAGGGGCAGAGATGAGGTGAAAACACATGGTCTTTTTCCCTTGGAAGGGGAACTAAAAATGAGAGGACATAGGTTGAAGGTGAGAGGGGAAAGATTTAAAAGGGACCTAGGGACTCCTTCGCCCAGAGGGTGGTCTGTATATGGAATGAGGTGTCAGAGGAAGTGGGTGAGGCAGGTACATTAACAACATTTAAAGGCACTTGGACAGGTACATGGATAGGAAAGGTTTAGAGGGAAATGGGCCAAACACGCTCAAATGGGACTAGCTTGGTGGGCACCATGGTCGGCTTGGACAAGTTGGGCTGTAGGGCCTGTTTTTGTACTGTATAACTTCTGTGACTCTATAACTCTACATGTGTAGTTCTTCACTGGAGGTTACTGCTGAATGTACTTCCAGTATCCTTTAACGTTGTGATCACAGTAACTCACTATGTTACCGTAAAAGGCCGTAGGTGGTAACAGGGCAGAGAGGTGAGGATTGGGTTACTCCCCTGTCAAGCTGCACGTGACTGATGATTTTATGTACATTGTCCATACGTAACTTGCTCTGAGTCATTTAGAGTCAAACTCTGATAATCCACTTTTGGAAATCCTCCTGGTTCAGGATAAAGCTCACCGGGGCCCTGTTTCCCCCACTCTTAACATTACTGGGGATCGGTTCCCAGCCTCCCTTTAAGGTCACCAGGACCCTGTTTTGAATGCTCCCTTTAAACTCCCTGAGTTCACTTGAAAATTTATTATTTTACGGTGTAATAGCTTAAAAAGAACAATTTAAAAGTCTGTCAGGGTATTAAGTGAAATAACCTCCAAATCGTCTGGAAAATCTGCTGGTCCAACAGCACCAGATTAGCAGAGTTTTACTGTACTTGTTCCTCCTCCAATTCATTGGCTGATAGCAATAGATACCTTCCGAAATAACTGGCCCATCTCCTTTTTACCAAATGCCTAAAGTCTCTGGTAACTGGAAACAATTCTTTTGTGGTTACTCTATTAAAACCCCTTCAGAATTTTGAACACCTTTATTTAACATACCTGGACCCTTCCTGAGGAGAGAAACGTCCCCATTACCAGTTTGAACTGTCAAACTTAGTTGGGCAACTTGGTTGGCATGGACGAGTTGGGCCGAAGGGCCTGTTTCCATGCTGTATAACTCTGTGACTCTGAACAAAATTTGACACCAAAGCACCAAGGATATTGGAGGGTACTAACTCCAATTAGTATCAGATAACAGAAAATTGTCACCAGAGGAGCCCACGGCACCCTTTGAGCTTGCTCTCCTGTTCAATAAGATCATGGCTGATCTTCTGTTTCATTCATTCTTTTCCTTCACTTCTTGGGAAGTGTGAATTTCAGGAAAGGCCAGTGTTTATTGCCCCTCTGTAATCACCCATAAAAAGGTAGCGATGAGCTGCCTTGTGGAACCACTGCATTCATTTATGGTGAGGATATTCCCACAACGGTGTTGAACGGGGGTTCTGCAGTTTAGACCTAGCAACAGTAAAAGAAAGGTGATACTTTTCCAAGTGGAGGGAAACCTGCAGGTGGTGGTGTTCCAGTGCCCCTGTTGCCCTTGGCCTTCTTGGTGGTAGGGGCTCTGGGTTTAGGAAATGTTGTCAGAGTAGCCTGGACAAGTAACTGCAGGACAATTTGTAGATGGTGCACACTGCAGCCACTGTGATTAGGCTGGTAGAGGGGTGGCACTCAAGGGGCTTGCCTTGTACTGGACGGTATGAAGCTTTTTGAGTATTGTTGGGTCCATTGGAGACTATTCATTCACAGTCCTGACCCATGCTCTGTAGATGGTAAATAGGTTTGGGTTGTCAGGGGGTGAATCGCTTTCCACAGAATGCCTAACCTGTTGTTGTAGCCTCACTGTTCATGTGGCTGGTGCAGTTGATCTTCTGATCAATGATGACCCCAAGGACGTTGATGATGGGATACTCAATGATGGTAACATCATTGAATGCCAAGAGTATGTGGTTAGACTCTCCCTTGTTAAAGTTGATCATTGCCCAGCAAATCTGTGGCACAAATATTACTTGCTACTTATCGGTCCACACCTTGCTGCAGACATGGGCTGCTTCATTTCCTGAGAATTTGTAAACAGAATTAGACATTGCACAATCAACAGCAAGCAATAATCACCAGATCCTCTTGGATTCCCTTCAAGTCCAAAATATTGAGTTCACCCGTAAATGTACTAGTGACTGAACATTCACAGTCCTCATGGTAGAGAATTCTGATGGTTTACACCCATCTGCATCTTCTCCTCATCACAGTTCAAAATGGCTTTCCTATCGCCCAAGACAATGTTCCTGATCCTAGATTCTCCAGTCCTTAGGAAACTGCCCTCTCGACATTTGCCCTGTCATTTGGTCTCAGAATCTTATGTGTCTGAATGAGATCATCTCTCATTCATCCAGAGTAGTGAACCTTTGGATCTCTCTACCCTGGAGGTTCTGGAGGCTGGATCCTTGGGGGGATTTAAAGAGGAGGTAGATACATTTTTGAAAGATCGTGGAATTGACGGCTATGAGGAACTGGCACAACAGAGGAGTTGAGGCCTGGGGCAGATCTGCCATGATTACATTGACTGGTGGGATAGGACTGAGGGGCCAAGTGGCCAACTCCTGCTCCTGTTTTTATATGTTCTTAAATTCTAAACCCCAGTCAGTCTTATGGAAACTCCCCTCAAAGGGCAATCTCCTCACCCCAAGATCTACCTAATGAATTGGTGCTACAAAGACTCTATGGCAGAGACCAAAATATTGTTTGTCATAAAGGAAAATGAGGGGTGGAAAGGTTTAGTGAGAGAGGGTGTCAGTAGATGAAGGCATGGCTGTCAATGGTAGAGTGGTGACATTTGAGATGGCAGAATTGGAACTGTGCAGAGATAGAATCACAGAGCCATACAGCATGGAAATAGATCTTTCAGCCCATCTCGTCCATGCTGACCAATGTGTCTTCCTGAGTCCCGTTTCCTTGCATTTGGCCCATATCCCTCTAAACCCTTCCTATCCATGAACCTGTCCAAATGTCTTTTAACCATTGTAATTATACCCACGTCTACCACTTCCTCTGGCTGCTTGTTCCACCTCCCCACCACCCTCTGTGTGAAGCACTTGCCCCTCAGGTACCCCTTAGACCTTTCTCCTCTCACCTTAAATCTTGGAGGAATGAAGATCTGGGAGGGTCTGAGGAGTAAGGCATGGGCAAAGCCTTGTCGGAGTTTGAATCACTTTGGCTTTGGTCTAACTGGGCTAAAGGCATCTTACTGGGATTCTCCTCACCTCCATGACCAGCTTCCCGTCCCTGTAGACTGTCTTGTTGTTGACCATGCTGACGATGGCCACTCCCAGGTTACAGCGGATCCCAAAGGAGATGCAGAATCCCAGGCCACTCATGATGGCGATGATGTAGCGTTTCGGCAGCCCAAAGCAAGTGCAGTCCAAGAGGGGCTTCTGTTTCTCAGCCACTCCGACGGCACGGCCCTCCTCGGTCAGCTCGATGGTCTCTCCGACGTTCTGTCGCTTCTCTAGGATCCTGTGGAGAGGGGCGTATAAACAACACAGGATTAATGCTTAGGAAAAGGCTGCGTTTAACAACATGCCCTCCCCAGCCAGTGAGGAGATGATTGGGTAACCCCCTACCGGTCAAATCCGGTCTGTCTAATTTGTGTAATTACTTTCTTCCCTTCACTGGATGTTTCTGGAGCAGCTTTTATTGGGAACACCAAGGAGCTCCTGCCATAACCTCTGATCCTTTTGCTCTGTGGGTTGATTGACTTTGCCTGCTGTGGGGTTGACTGTTGGTGAAGACCAATCGCTTGCCCACCATTCCCACAAACGAGCCGGCACTGCGTTGCTGATGGGCGTGCTGTTAAGGAGGATGCAGGGATTATACATAGAGTTCTAGACTAGTAATAATGATCCTTTGGGTGAAGCTACTTCCTGTCACGGATGCTAATGCGGATATGGCTGTCGATGTCTACATCCCACTAGTGAATACATTTAAAACAAACCATTTAACATAGAACCTAGAGGGCATGAGTTTAAGGAGTGAAGAGGAAAGTCTAATGGAGATGTGCGGGGCAAGTTTTTTTTTAGATAGAGAGTGGTGCGTGGCTGGAACTTACTGCCAGGGGAGGTGGTGGGAGCAGATACGGCAGTAGTGTTTAAGAAGCATTTAGACAGCCGGGGATGGAGGGATACGGGCCGAACGTAGACAGGTGGGCAGTTTAAATTGGCATCATGGTTGGCACAGACATCCTGGGTCGTAGGGCTCATTCCTGTGCTGCACTGTTCTGTGTCCTGTGTACTTAGAGAAAGTATTTCGATGTGATTTAAATAGATCTCAGCTCTCTAAAGTGGACACTGATGTGGAGAAGGAGATATTAGAAAGAAGTTTTGGTTCCCTGTTTATAGGAAAGATGTGGTTAAACTGGAAAGAGTGCAGAGATTTACAGGAATGTTGCCAGGACTCGAGGGCCTGAGTTACAGGGAGAGGTTGGCCAGGCTGGGTCTTTATTCCTTGGAACATAGGAGAATGAGGGGTGACCTTATAGAAGTGTTTAAAATTATGAGAGGCACAGATAAATGTATGGTAACAGTCTTTTCCCCAGGGTAGGGGAGTCCAAAACTAGGGCGGGCATAGGCTTTGGGGTGAGAGGGGAAAGATTTAAAAGGGACCTGAGGGCAACTGTTTCATGCAGAGGGTGGTGAGTACATGGAACGAGCTGCCAGAGGAAGTGGGTGAGGCAGGTACAACAGTGTCATTTAGGAAGAACTGGGATAGGTACATGGAGGGGCGGGGCTTGGAGGGACATGGGCCGAACACAGGAAATTGGGACTAGCCGGGTGGGCACCATGGATGCCATGGACTGTTTGGGCGGAAGGGCCTGTACCCGTGCTGTATTGCTCTGTGATTCTATGAGAGGCAAAGGCGTGGTTTAAGGAGGGATGTAGAGTCAGAGACAAAGCAGGTTTGAGGGTTGGGAGAGGTCATCACAGAGTCATAGAGCAATACAACATGGATACAGGCCCTTCGGCCTAACCAGTTCATCTGACCACGGTACCCACCCAGCTAGTCCCAATTTCCTGCGTTCGGCCCATATGCCTCCAAGCCCCTCCCCTCCATGTACCTATCCAAGTGCTTCCTAAATGATCCTGTTGTACCTGCCTCACCCACTTCCTCTGGCAGCTCGTTCCACACACTCACCACCCTCTGCGTGAAAAAGTTGCCCCTCAGGTCCCTTTTAAACCTTTCCCCTCTCACCCTAAACTTATGCCCCTTAGTTTTGGACTCCTCTACCCTGGGGAAAAGACTGTTACCGTCCACCTTATGTTGTAGCACCAAGACCTGCTAGTCTAACTACGATTTGGTACAGCACTTGCACAGCATTTTTACCCAGTACTGACTTTACATCACCTTAACTGGCCATTTGGCCCAACTAGTCTATACTTCACACCAGCCTCATCTCACCCCTTTCATCTCTCCCTACTGCACATTTTCTGTTCTCGGAAGAATTTCATCCCAAGATTTGAATCCATCACTGCTATTCCGACTCACCCACTCCCTGTGGGAGTGAGTTCCACACTGGATAGAGTCTCCTGACTCCCTGCTGAGTGATTATTTTAAGTAGCTGCCTGACAGTCCATCCTTCCGCTCTAGTAGAAGCACCTTAGGTCTACTTTGTCCCACTTTCTGATTGTGGAGACGCCTGGTGATTCACTCCCTAAACCCTGGGCCTGCTCACTTCTGGAGACACGGGATTGCATCAAATTTTGCAATCTGTAACACTGAGCACCCCAAATTTCCAGAAGTCGGAGAAAATAATACGTACTTAATACATACTTGCCACCAATGTCATGAGAATGAGTGGTTTTAGCATTGGGAAAGATTAATCTCCAAGCAAGTTTTATTTATGAGAGAAATAATCAATCTCGATAAATGCAAGACTGCTTTGCAAAGACACACAGCGCTTTAATCGGGATTAAAGATGGATCAAGGCTTCAGCAAAACTGAGGATAAAAATAGCAACCTGCTAAATGCTTATGGCGCAGTCCATTTAATCATTGAGGTAGCAGCCCCGTCTACATCATATTAACAGCACACACCCCAGCACAGTTTGATTGCTAAGTGACCTGCCCCCCAGTATCGTTCAACAATACACTGATTATGTTGTATCCAACAATTTGGTCAGTATTGGACAGTTGAAGACTAAACTGGGCTAGGGATTCAACCACACAAGCTGGGCAAGTAACACCCAGCAGTGAGCGTGAAAGCACAGACTTTTGCCTGCTGATATTTTCAGCATCGTTCCGGGATTTGTAAGGATGGGGTAAGGTTAATTAAAAAACAGGAAAGTGAGGATAAAATGGTTTGGCTCCTTAGAACCTGCTTGGAAGAATTGGAGAGAAGTTGACCCATTGAAGTGAGCTGCAATAGGGATGGATGGTATTTTGGAGCGTAACAGTGGAGGGGAGAGGGAATGGGGCGATCCGCTGAACTGTAATCAGACAGAACAAAGAGTGCAAGGAAATGAGAAGCGGTTTGATCCATTGTGGTGTAACAGTGGGAGTGAACAGAAGGAGGATTAGCTCTTTGGAATAAAGCACAACTAATCTCAGATTCAATCGTCAATTGGTGATTGAGGAAAAGTGCTCAATGTTGTTACCATTATTTGACTGTAAGTGAGTCTACAATTTTTAGACCATGTTCTCTGGCCTAAGGTGCCCCATCCAGTGGAAATAGATTCTTTCTGCTAAATGGAGAGACATCACTAATTCTGGAACATGAACGAGACGGAAACAACACGTGATGGAGGCTGGGAGCAAAAGCAGAAAATGCTGGAAATATTCACGAGCTGTGAAGAGAGAAACAATATTTGGGTTGTTGAAACCTCATCAGAAATAGGAAGAGTTAGAACTAAAACAAGGTTCAAGAGGCAGAGAAAGGAGGGGGGATTGGAGGAATAAGCAAAGGAAATGTTGTGAGTTAGAGGGTAGGAAGGAGAGATTACATTGCAAAGAGTGATCAGACGAGGCAAAACTGGCTGGTATAATTAAGGCCAACTTGCACATTGTAAAATCACTGCCACATTGTACACTTGGTACTAATGGCTTCAGGGCAACTTATCAGTAAAGAATCTACTTTTCAATATTGTACAAAAAGAACAATCCAATGTAGAACAGTGTCCATGTTCCAATACAGAACGACAGTATTACTCAATTCCAATACATCAACTAAACAGAGAAACAGGTACCCCAAGTCACAGACTAGAGAAATACTCCTTAATTGTCACTGGGCCTTTAAGTTCTGGGACTCCCATCTGGCAACAGTGTGGGAGCACTTTTAACACAAAGCATGCAGTGGTTCAGGAAGTATGGCCTTTACAAAGCCAGAGTGACATTCCCAATCCGACTGTACCCAGATAAGGAGAATGGAAACCATGGAAGTGTTGTAGGTTCTAAACTGCAGTGCAATATAGTCACAGAATCACCATTCCAATGTAGGACAGAAATATATTTTATCCTCCACACCTGCAGAAAGAGCTGTACGTGTTTGGGTGGGAGTCGTGCACTCCTGTTGAATGGTCACTGTGTGATCTGGGCTGCGCTGGATCCGTGGATACAGTCGATGGTTCCAGGCCCACAGGAAGCCAGATAGTGTCCCAGACCCTGACCTCCTCGGTGATCGGGCTTCCCATCCTGTCACCTCCCCCCCCCCCCACCTTCTGGATTTCTCTCCTGCCAAGTGTGACACCTGGAGAACTGTAGGGTGCACCCTTGACAAAGAGCAGTGGTGAATTTAAAGTCGTAGAGTGATACAGCATTGGAAACAGGCCCTTCAGCCCATCAAGTCTGTGCTGACCATCAAGCATCCATTTTTATTCTCTCCCATTACTTCCCCCCAGATTCTACCACTCACCTACATACTGGGGGCAATTTAAAGAGCTCAATTAAACTACCAACCTGCACGTCTTTGGGATGTGGGAGGAAACCGGAGCACCTGGGGGAAACCCATGTGATCACAGGGAGAAAGTGCAAACTACACACAGAGACCAGAGGTCAGGGTTGAACCCGGGTCTCTGGAGCTGTGAGACAGCGGCTGTACCAGCTGTACCACTGTGGCACCCAACAGTAACTCATGGCCTCCAGGCACAGCAGCAGTTTTTGTTCCAGGAGGCTGCAAACATGCTGCTCAATGTGATATCTGCAGAGTGTTAGGATGAACCCATGGGGAATTCAAAGTCATACAGTCATGCTGCACGGAAACAGGCCCTCCAGCCCATTGAGTCCGTGCTGACCATCAAACCCCATTTACACTAATCCCGATGGAGACACAGGAGACTGCAGACGCTGGAATCTGGAGCAACAGTTGCTGGAGGACCTCAATGGGTTGAGCAGCATCTGTGGGGGGAGAGGAATTGTCGATGTTTATTGCTGACCCTGAGGTACCTGTGTTCAGACACCACAAGGAAGTTCATTCATGGCCCGGAAAACCTGTGCAGTGAGTATGACATACCCTAGCTGCACCTTGTTGGAAGTAGCATTACTGCAGACAAGAACAAATGGGTTTAATCGATAAAACTTGCAGAAACCTCAGAGGCCTGTTAACAGCTCTTGGTTTGTGAGGTGGCCAAGTTCCCTTTTACACCTCTTGACGCACATTGACTAAAACCTTCTTGTGCCAACCAGCTGTCTGAGGAAAGTCAGCATGCCCTTCAGAGAGATCGTGACGACTCTGTACTGCGGGTGTGGATGAATCACTGATGCAAGGCTTGTTGAAATGTATCAGAATGGATAAAAGTAGATGCTGGTGTTATTCAAACCCTTCTGTATAACAAACTGCCCTTCAGAAGTTGGTCGGATACCTGAACAAACAGATCAGTTCTGATGAAGGGTCTTTTCCTGTTTTACTTTCCACAAGTGCTGCCTGACCTGCTGAGTGTTTCAAGTGTTCTGTGTCTCAGGGTGCGTTCCCAGGCTGAGAGAAGCCATCTTTCTACTTTCGATGAGATGAGAGGGTTGAGTATGGGCAGCACAGGGGCGCAGCAGGTAGAGCTGCTGCCTCACAGCTCCAGAGACCTGGGTTCAATCCCGACCTCTCGTGTTGTCTGTGGGGTTCTCCCTGTGGCTGCTCCAGTTTCCTCCCACATCCCAAAGACATGTGGGTTGGTGGGTTAATTGTTGGCTGTAAATTGCCCCCAATCTGTGGGTGAGGGGTAGAATCTAGGGCCAGTTGATGGGAATGTTTGGAGAATAAAGTGGGATCTGTGTGGGATTAGTGTAGTGGGTTGGCACATGCTCAGTGGGCTGAAGGGCCTGACTCTATGACTCTAAGTCATTGATTTGGGAACTTTTCAAGATCCTAAAATTCACCATAACTGCAAGCCACACGGACCGGATCCCGAGAGAGGAAAAGAGCTTTTCAAAGAAGATCATTGAACATTTAAGGTGCACAAGGAAGCCATTCGTTCCATTATGTTTGTGCTGGTTGGAAAAGAACTTCTCAACCCTACCTTGCCTTCCAGCACTGAACCCAGAGCCTGCAGGTCACAGCTCCAGGTGCAGGGACAGGTGGATACTGAGGTGGGGCTTCCTCCACCGCCCTGTCAGGCAGTGACTTCCACAACCTCAGCACCCTCTGGGTGGAGACATTTTCCCTCATCTCCCCTCGAATCCATGCCCTTTTGACCCTATGTTAAAGAAAATAAATCCCCCCTGTTTATTCTGACAAGGATCCTCATACTCTGTTTCTCTCTCCACAGATGCTGCCTGACCTGCTGAGAGGTTCCAGCGTTTTCTGTTTCTGTTTCAGATTTCCTGCGTCTGCATTGTTTTTTGACTGACGAGCCCCCACACACTGGGGGCAACCTACAGTGGCCAATTAGCCCACCAACCCGCACTGACTATCTGCAGCATTTTCAGATTTTGTCTCTGAGTTGCAGCATCTGCAGGATTTGTTTTTTGCTTTCCAATGTCACAGGTGGCCCTGACGTGGAATTTCATTGCTATATCTTCTCTAGACCGGCATCAAAATTACCCAGCAGTACTTCCTACAGTTGGCTCGAAGCAGACTGACAGAATCATAGAGACCTACAGCACGGAAACAGTCCCTCAGCCCAGTGAGTCTGCACCAACCATCAACCACACACTTGCACTGACCCTAATTCATCCCATTTTATAAACTCTCCACATTCTCACCATCTCCCTCCAGATTCTACCACTCAGTTACTCATTGGGGACAACTTACAGTGACCAATTAACCTACCAACCTGCAGGTCTTTGGGATGTGGGAGGAAACCGGAGCACCCAGGGGAAACCCACGCGGTCACAGGGAGAACGTGCAAACTCCACACAGACAGCGCCGGAGGATGGGATTGAACCCGACTGTAAGGTAGTGGCTCTACCACCTGCACAGTTCAGCAAGTGAACCTCCAACAACTTCTACCACCCTCCTGGCAGTGGTTAGTGTTGGACAATGAGCAAAGGCCTCGTCAGCAATTCACACATACCCTGAATGGGCAATAAAGGCACTGTAATGGAGAAACTATTCTCCAATGCAGATAGAGAGCCTAAACTCAAACCTCAACAACTGCAGAGAAACTACACTAGTGCAGGTCAGCACTGGGTACCTAAACCTCTTTACAGAATAACAATAATCTGTACGTTAATACTTCAGCTGTGGAAGACCTATAAATGAGATTCCACTTCCTGGTAACAAGTCTGTACATTTCTATACAATAAGTCACACTCCATCCTGAGTTTGAAGTATATTAGCCATTCCTTCACAGTCACAGGGCTGAAATATCTGAAACTGCCTGAAATCACCATGCTTGTCCTTTCACAGACAGCAGCGCTTCATCACACATCTCCTCAAGGCCAATGTGTGATGAGCAAAAAAATGGTTTGCCACAATCTTGAATGGATAAAAATAAAAAAAAATTAATAGCATCCATAAGCCAATAAAGAACAGAAAGGGGGAGTTTACACTTTGAAGAGAATAGACTGCACCACTAGCAAAGAACAGTAATCTTCCTGGTGCATTGCTTCAGGAAAGTTAACAGTATCATCACGGATACCTGCCACCCTGGCCATTCCCTTTTCTCCCTTCTACCTTCTGGGAGAAGATACAGGAGCTTGAAAGCCAGGACTTCCAGACTCAAGAACAGCTTCTTCTCCACTGCTGTCAGACTCCTGAACCAATCACCTCTCTCACATCCCCTTCCCGGTGGTGCTGCCATGCTTTTGGACTCTGAACTCTCTCTCTCTCTCTCGGTTATTCCATTATTGTCACTTTAGCATTTATGTTTGCACTGCTTCAGTTTGCACTGCAATCTTTGCACCATTCTGCTATTCTGCGCTTGTCGTTGTATCTATGATTACCATGTACACTGTTTACTCTGTGTGCTTCAGGTGAACGAAGAACTTCATTGCAGCCTGGTGTATGTGACAATATTCTAAGCTAACCTAATGGACACTATATCTCAATACGACAAAAAAAAGACATCATCATTAACATTCAAGTCATGTCATAGTAACAAGGAATGCTGCAGAGTATCCATGTCAACACAGAATAACTCTAGTCTCCACTAAAGCAGCTATAGGTGAGTCTAAACTCCAGTGCAAAACAAGTAGGTTGCTTCGATATAAAATAATTAATGTGTCCTTTGCCCAATACTGGATAATACTTGTGATAGAATTTATTCATGATCTCTTGTAAAAAATGCACTGCATCTGAAACGAGTTCCATTGATTTCATTAACTCTCTTAAATAAGAAACTGGAGCCTTGAATTTAAATAAAGCTGATGAAATAGGGATTGGAGCAAATTAGTGAAGCTAGATTTATCAATTAGATTAAAAAATGAAATTAAACAGGAGAGAAATAATCCATAATGCACAATAAACACTCCACCATTAACAAGTAAAACATTCCCAGCAAGTGATCTGTCTGTGGCTAACTGAAGACTTTAAGGATAAGATTAAAATGTAGAGTAAGAATTGGCAGAGTTTTAGAGAACAGCAAAGGATGTACAAACATCGATAAATAGGGAGAAGATAGAATGTAGAAGTAACTTAACAAGAAATATAAAGAAAAGTTTGTAAGTTAATCTACAGGTTGTGCAAATGTAGAACAGTGAAAGTCAGAAGCAGGAGGAGGTTATAGTGGGAAATAGTGAGAACAACAGTAATACAGCTGGCTTGTTGGCTGGTACTTTGAACAAGCCATTATATGGCAATGTTCATCAAATTTGTTTTCCTCTCCTACCCTACAGACCAATACTGAGCCAGGGATCCTGGGCTCACTCACCTGAGGTCTCTCATCACTCAGCTGGTCACTTACGCCAAAAAATCTTGGTAGAGCTGATCAGCTGAAATCCATGTGATGTTAGTGTAGTGAATAGTAATAATAGAGTTCACTGAGAAACTAAACACATTTTACCCACCGTCACAAAAATAATGGAAATTGTGGAGGACCAAGAATCTAATGAGAGTTAGAAACTTAAATTCGTTAGTGCCACTAAAGAATAGTTACTGGAGAACTTAAGGGAGCCAACAAAAACCTGTGGAACTGACAGCCTGTGTTGTACAGCTCTGGCTGGAGAGCCAGTAGATGTGGTGAGGTGATTGTACATAGTTCCCTAGATTCTGAAACAGTCCAGTGGATCAAAGGGTAACAAAGAAATTCCAGAAATTTATTTATTTTTGTAAGTCGTAGTAATTTTATGTCTTTGCACTGTCCTGCTGCTGCAAAACAACAGATTTCACGTCATATAAGTCAGTGATAATAAACCTGATTCTGATTCTGAAATTGCTATTCAAGAAAAGAGTGGGAAAGGAAAAGGGAAATTATAAACCAAAACTGAGCTGCTGGAGGAACTCAGCGGGTCAGGCAGCTTCTGTAGAGGGAAATGGACAGTCGACATTTCGGGTCGAGACCCTTCATCTGGGCGTCGACTGTCCATTTCCTCCACAGATGCTGCCTGGCCTGCTGAGTTCCTCCAGCAGCTCGTTTTTTGCTCCAGATTCCAGCATCTGCAGTGTCTGGTGTCTCGAAATTATAAACAAGATAGTCTGCCATCAAGAGCTCATAAGATGCTAGAATCCATTATTAAGGACATGATAACAAAGCAGTCGGAAATAAACGTGATTAGACAGAATGAATGCAGTTTTATGAATTGGAAATTGAGTTTGACAAATCTGTGAGAGCTTATGAGGATATGATCACCAGGGCAGGTAAAGGCAAACCAATGGGTGGAGTATATTTGGGTTTTTAAAAACATTTGACAGAATGCAATATTAAGAAAGGGTTCAACACACACAAAATGCTGCAGGAACTCAGCAGGTCAGGCAGCATCTGTGGAGGGAAATAAACAGTCTTCCCTCATTCCTGTGGCCCCCCCTTCCGCCTTCTCTTTCCCCTTCCCCCACCCTCAGGACATGTCCATCCCTTCCCCCACCCTCAGGACCTGCCTTTCTGTCCCCCACCTCCTTCCCTTTATTCCATGGTCCACTGCCCTCTCCCGCCAGATTCCTTCTTCTTCAGCCCTTTGCCTCTTCCACCCATCACCTCCCAGCTTCTTACATCTCCCGCCTCCCCCACCCACCTACCTTCCCCCTCTCACCTGCCAGCCTGTGCTCCTCCCCCTCCCCCCACCTTCTTATTCTGGCTTCTGCCCTCTTCCTTTCCAGTCCTGATGAAGGGTCTCGACCTGAAACATCAACTGTTTATTTCCCTCCACAGATGCTGCCTGACCTGCTGAGCTCCTCCAGCATTTTGTGTGTGTTGAACCCTTTCTTAATATTGCATTTTGTCAAATCTTTTTAAAAACCCAAATATACTCCACCCATTGGTTTGCCTTTACCTGCCCTGGTGATCATATCCTCATAAGCTCTCACAGATTTGTCAAACTCAATTTCCAATTGATAAAACTGCATTCACTCTGTCTACACATGTTTATTTCTGACTGCTTTGTTATCATGTCCTTAATAATGGATTCTAGCATCTTGCTCCAGATTCCGGCATCTGCAGAATCTCTTGTGTCACAGAAAACAAATACTTAGGACATTCTGAGGTTGGTGATCTGCCACTAATGAATCTGTATGCAGCAGTATTGTCCCTTCAGATACTCCACATTAACGTTAGTGATGTAGATATTGAATGAACAAATTGTAACGCACCCAGTTTGTTGACAATGCAAAGCTAGCTGGAAGGTGAAGTGTGAGGAGGGTGCAAAGGATCTGCAAAGGTTAAGTGAAGTGGTACGTGCAAAGTGGAAAGTTGTATTGTGGGTTGTGGAGAACAGCATCATCAGCAGTGAGGAACCAATGTACGTTGGTGCAGAGGGGCCTGGGCAATGTGGTACCTGCAACACAGGAAGCTAATGTGTAGTGAAAGCAGCCAATTAGGAAAGGAAACAGCACATTTTCCAAAATCACAGGGAGATCGAAGTACAAGAATGAGCAATTCTTGGGGTATCTGAGTGACGAAGCAACTGCTGAGACTTTGCTTTCAGTTGAAAGGTACCTGGATCAGTGGAGGACTTGCCAGCGCTGAGCTGATTAACCCCTCGCTGTGGTTCTGGCAGCTGGAATCTTCCAGACTTCTCTTGGACTTTCAGCAGATCAGGTCTATTGAGATTTCTTGGCGTAAGTGACCAGCTGAGTGGTGAGAGACCTCAGGTGAGTGAGCCCAGGATCTCTGGCTCAGTGTCAGTGAGACCACAGCCTTTCCCAGGATCCCTGGCTCAGTATTGGTCTCTAGGAGTAGGAGAGGAAAACGAATTTGATGAACATTGCCCATAAAATTGCTTGTCCAAAACACCAGCCAACAAGCCGGCAAGTAAATGGAGGTGGATGTTGGCTCTCATTATTTTTTGCATTATTAAAATTTTTTTCTGAAACTTTTATACTCCCACATCCTCTCAATGATTGTCATGGAAGCCAGGGTGATGTTTCCCAGCTTGGTGTGTGTTTTTGGGGTTGAAGGATGGCGGAAGGGTGCATTGCAGAGGTAGGAAGTCGTGAAGCCATAGTTGGATTTGACAAAAATGATAAGGATTGCCAAATTCAGGTCTAGCAGAAGTCAGTCCAGGTTGGTGACATTGAGGTGATGGGTGCATGGGGTGGACTGAAAACTAGAAACAGGACCATCACTCCAGTTCAGAACAATGATAAAGTCATCCCAAACAGAACACCATGAGCTAACTCTGCTTGGCTTTGTCCCTTCCTATCTCTATAACCTCCTTCAGCCATTGCAACCCTCCAAGATCGCTTCTAATTCTGGCCTTGTGATCACCATCAACTTTCATAGTTCCAGGTCCTCAATTTAAGGTAGCGATAGAACAATAACAGAGAGTTCCCCCGCAATGCAGAACTCCATTAGGACTTATCCTTCAACATGGAACTGTAATAAAGCCGTCCTCTAATACAATGGTGCAAGTGAGACAACACTCCAAATAGAGATTCAAATAGAGATTCTACAAATAGAGATTCAAATAGAGATAATACAGAGCTTCCATTGGAGGTAACACAGAATCTTAGCTTCAGCTTCAGATGAGAACATCATACTCTAAGTTGCACAACGCCCTGGCTTGGAAAATAAATCTGCTTTCCTTTATCATCATTGGGTCAAAACCATGGGAGTCCCACCCAACAGAGCAACAGGAGCACCTTTCTCACATGTGAACAAAGGTTCAAGATTCAATACACCCTTCTCAGAGACAATTGTGTGGGCAATCAATAGAATGTACCGAAGGATCGTGGAGGTTAGTGCAGAACGGCAGTAGTGGATCCAATACGAACAATATTAACATGGTAAACCTTTGTACAGAACAATAATAGCACCTACACTCCAAAACTATTCTCCAGCGCAGAAAAGTGATAGAATCTATGCTCCTTTCCAATAATTACAATTTGTACTTGTATAGCAAAACACAATCTGCTGGAAGAACTCAATGGGTTGAGCAGCATCTGTGGGAGGAAAGGAATTGCTGATGTTTTAGGGTGAAACTCTGCCTCAGGGTGTCTCCATCATATTTCTATAGCTTCTTAAATGTAGCAAAACATTCCAAAGCAATGGACAAGGATGCTCTGAAACAAAAGCTGAGGTTGAGCAAGCTACTGAGGACTAAAAGCTTGGTCAAAGGGAATGTCTCAGAGGAGGAAAGAGTGTAGACACAGTGAAACCAGGGATTTCCAGAGCTTACAGCTTTGATAGCTGAATGAGCTGAAAAACATGTTTTAAGGGATAAACATAAAATAAATTCTATTTTTTTGCAAAAAAGAAATTTTGAAATATTTATCAGGGAGAAATAGACAACACAGAGAAAATCAATGTCTTTTAGCAACAGACATGTTATTAAGCAGTAATTATAGATCAATGTTCTGTTAAATACTTAGTTACACCTTATTTGACAAGGTATGACATTTTCAGGCTCTACTTAGAAGCAAAAAAATAATCAAACACTTGGAGGAGAAGGCAATTGACACATCGGCACATTTTCACACTCGAAAAGTTGCTGCCAAAGTTTTCACTAATGTATTGGTGAGCTGAAGTAACATGGGGACAAGGCCAGATCCAAGGACTGGGTTCTCTGCAGTGAGTGGCTCAGCTCCCACCTCCAATTACAAGGGCAGTAAAAATGTGATGGAATATCTCCACCTACCCTTGAAGTGTTCAGTTCCAGCTGCACTCAGGAAGTTCAATGCAACTCAGGCTAAACCACACTGTGTTATTGGCACCAAAGCTATTGCCTAGAAAAGAATTGATCATTTTTAAGTTTTAATTGATTGTTGCTTTTTTAAGAGGCGGGAAGGGTGGAGGAGGGGTTGGAAAAACTCTGGACTTCCACTATCTTTGTTATCTTATCCAAGAACAGCCCTGTTCCTCGTTTATCATCCAGGTTCCCTTCCCAATGTAACCTGCTTCCCTCCATTTATGTTGAATCCCTTTAAAACAGAAGAACATTTGAAACAGAAGCAAGATTAGACCATTCAACCTATCGCACTTGCTCCACCGTTCAACGATTGGATGCTGATCATTTTGCGCAACTTAATTGGATCACCACTCGACTAAGCTCAAGGGAACGCAGCCCAGATCTGTGCAATCATTCTGCAGAATGGTGTTATTCAGGTGAACCTGCAGCGTATTCACCAGATGGCAGCGGATATTTACAGCTGCTATCTTCAACCCTCTGAAAAAGGAAGCATTAACGACTTTCACACATCAACTGATTTTTAATTAAGTAAAAACATCAAAGATTATGGATCAAAGATGGGTAAATGACAAGACAGAGCAGAGGGACTGAGTCATTTATTCCTATGCTCTGATATAACACAATGCCAAAGGCACACAGTAAACTACCTTTAATCTTGACTTAGTTACTACTGAGCCCTTTCATGTTCTGGACATTTTTCATAATATTAAATCAGGTCATCAGTTTGAAAATCTCCAAATGTAATGCTCCCAAATGTCCACAAAATGGTCGACCTTTTAAGAGGTGGCTATCCTGTTAAAAGATTGGTTAAACATTGATAGCAATTTTAACACTGCAACCATGGTTGGAAACCATTGAGGCTGGATGGATGGAACAACAGCCAAAATTATTCCCCGTGGACTTCAATGAACAATAAAATTAAGCAGGGTGTAAAATCAGAGTTGTAACCAGTTCCTGATGAGTGTATTGGATTGAAGTTGCTCCTTTTGTATTCCAAAGATAAAAGGGAGTTTAGAAACTGCATCACCACCAGCAAAGATACATCAGACTGATGACCTTACTCTTAAAGGATAGAGCGTTCTTGAAATGTTAGAACAGGAGCTGGCTTTGCTTACTAAGCTGCAAAATGAAGGCCAGAGCTCAGCTGTTTATAAGCTGCAGACAGACTACTTGACCTGTAGCTTAATCAAGATGTAAAAGCCATGTCCTGGGGTTAATTGGATAATATACAATTAAAACATTTATAGATAAATAAAGCAGTGCAGACAGAAAGCAGTCAAATAGTATTGCACAGAGTGTGTACCATTGTGCCTTACGAATCTGAGTGACAGCTGGACCTGAGGTTTATGGTGCACACTCAATAACTTTAATTCTGTTTCAGTTGATCCTATATGGACAGGAATATCATCTCACCTTTGATCAAATATTGTGTTGAGAAGCCTATTAGCAATAATGGTGTCCTCCACATGTCCTATTGATTAATTGAGTTCTATCAAAGTTATATTTGAATTGAGGTAGAAGACTTGCATTTCTATAGTGTCATTCACATCCTCTTCAAAACAAACCAAAGTGTTCTATAGCTTTTGAACTGTGGTCACTGTTGCAGTGTAGTCATTGCAGCTATTTGTGTGCACGGCAAGCTCCCACAAACAGTAATGTGACGAGGAACAGATAAATTGCTTCAGAAATGTTGATTGAAAGATGAATATTAGTCAGGACACTTTCCCTCTTTGAAAGAACAGAGGAGGCTTTCTTTGAAAGATCTTAGCCAACCAAAGTGAGAACAGATGAGACTTGGGTTTAACGTTTCATCTCCAACAGTGACCCGAGTATTCCTGCATTGTAAACCAAGATTTATGTGCTGGCGTCTGGAATTTGGACTCAGAGGTAAGATTGCTACAAATTGCACCAAAGATGCATACAAGTAAAACCTTAAGCACTGATTTAGTTTCTAATACATTCTAAATATTCATATAATCATTATTCTGCTGTGGTTTGATGCCTGCGCAATTTCATTAGTTGTAAATAAACCATTTTGTTAAGTTTTTTCCTGAACATAACTTTCTGATCATGTGGCAATTTGCTTTCTTTTAGAATAGATGGGAGATGATCCAGGTACTATCTTGTAAAGCTAATGATGCCAATTCCTTTGACATCATTGGGAGTGATTCTAAAATGGCTTGTTCTATTGGATGAGCGATCACAAATCCTGCTCTTGACTCCACAAAGATCACATAAAAACCTTTTTATTTATTATCTTTACTTTAGTGACATCTGGTGATCCTTCAAGAGTCACAATTCCCATTGGTATTTGCATTAAAGTTTTACTGATGTCACAGTTTACATAACTGATCTTGTTTCTAATGGCAGATTGCTGAATTTCCAAGGCTAGAACTTAGAAGAATTAGAGAGGATCTAATGTAAAGTTACAAAATCCTGATAGAGCTCGACAGATGTATCCCCTTTCTGGCATTTCTCAAACCAGGGGTCACAGACTTAGGAGACAAGACATTTTGTACTGAGGTGATGACATTTGTTCATCAATGGGTGCTGAACCCATGGAATTCTCTGCCACAGAGGGATGCAGAGGCCAAGTTGCTGAGTATATTTAAGAAGAAAATAGATACATTTCTAGGTACAACCAAGCAGTATGGGGAAAGAGAAGGGCTGAATGGCCCACTCATGCTCCTATTTTCCTGTGGTTCCCACCAGAAGAGAGCCCTGCTGAAATGGAGTCATAACTGCTGCTAGTTTCCTTTGTTCTACCATTCACTGGGGTAGGAGTGAGCTGGATGGGAGCAGGCGGTGACGACGGGTTGGGGTAAAAGTTACTCCTGGAACCAACATGAATTTAGGCACAGAGGAGATGCAGCATTTTTGATCATGACTAGAAGTGCTGGGGCGGATTCTCAGTAGCCAAACTCGTTAAAAAGGAATTAAACAATTGCAACAATGGGACAACACAGGGACTAAAGTGTCAAAGTGCTGGCAACAAAGCAAGCCCACATTGAGAGCTCTGCACATTTTGGATAATTGAATTAGACAGTTACCTCTCAATGTCTTTATTTATTTAGTTTTATATAAAAGTGAGAAGATTATTCCACTAAGGTGGAGCACATTCATCAGAATTATATAACAATGTAATTTAGGTGACTACATTAGATCGTATGTAATTCAGTGAATGTGCTCCACCTCGGTCTGATGACCCAGGGCAACCATTTTGCAAGTGAAGTTTTGGTGCAATCCTTTGTTGCAATTCAGAGTGAGTTTGCATCAGAGTCCTGCAAATCCCTACCTAACAACATCACGAAGTATCTTCACCACGCAAACTATGGTAGCCCAAGAACATATATATGGACAGGTAATAAATCTCATTGATACTTGTGATGTGGGTGTGAAATAATCATTCATTGCTGGTAGGACCCAGTGATGTAATGAAGATAGAATCTTTACTTGACCACAAGTGACTGCTAGTGTTGTGGATAAAATGCACAGAGTGTGTTGAATGTCCTACTTCTGTTCATATGATACTGTTTCAAATGCAGCATTGTGTTCTGTGTTCTGTTTATTCAGAACTTTTCCATGAAACTTAAACATTATTTAGTAATTCAAAGTATAAATAAACTTCAGAAGCCAGAAATCTGAAATAAAAACACAAAATGCAGGAAACATGTAACTGGTCAGGGATCATTAGAACTGGTGAACTGTTTAGTAATTTGCAGTCTTAAATTAATCTTTTTATTTCATTCTCTGGGCTATGTGAACCCTATTGGGCAGACATAACAGATTTCATTGTGATATTTCAGAAAAGATCATGCTATTTCTCCCTGTGCCTAAGTTCAGTGAACGTCCCTCAATCAAAATCATTGAAACTAATTACACAGGCATTGCATTTTTGCCGTGTGCCAGTGACATCATGAATTGGGGCAAAGGACAGTGTTCTGTACATAATATCAGCGAGGAGGGTACTATCATTAAAATGGGTGTCACCACCAGATTGTCAGATGCCTATGAGTTGGTAATACAGATGATTTTTAGAAATATATCCTTGAATACCTCTGGAAATGTCTGCATTTATTGTCCATCCCTAATTGAGGAGGTAGTTAAGAGTAAACCCAGATTGGTGGGTCTAAATCCACAGATCCCCCTGACAGGGCAAGGATGGTAAATTTCCTCTCCTGAAGAACATTAGTGACCAGGTGGGATTTTACAGCCATCAGCTAGTTTTGTTCTTATTGAGGCTAGGATTGCGAACTCAGCTCTTTGGATCAGTGGTCCAGAGCTCTGGCTTCTGATCCAGTAACATAACCTCCACCCATTGCAACAGGATGTGGTCCTCCTAGGAGAACACAAGAAAACAGGACCCCTCAAACCTATCCCTCCCCATCTCATCTCCTTTTCAGCACCAGTTCCCCAAAACCTTCAATTCCCCAACCTTTCAAAATGTTATCTGCTATGGAAGAATTTATCTCACTTCTGTGTAAAATTTATGAGGAAGTTCCTTAACTTGCCCTGTACCCATTGGCTGTTTTGTTTCCTGCAACAACTACTGGATTTTAAAGAAATATTCCATTGACTATAGAGCTCTCAGGGAGACTGGGAGAGGTGATTTAATTCAGAACTTCAGTTCATCAGATTTCTGCTGTCGTGAGGAAAACAGCCAGAGATGTTGACAGGTTTTGCAGGGCACTTGACATACAGCTTCAGTGCTGCTGTTGGGCGGATAAATTGCTGAATAGTGTTCCCCAGAGTTATTCTATGACCTCTTGATCAGATCACGTGGAAATCTAAAATCTATTATTCATCTTCATTCCTCAGATATTGATGACATTGGCAAGGCCAAAGTTACCACCTGCCCCGAAGCTGCCCTTGAGGATGTTTTTTTCCCCTGAACCATTGCGGTCTATAACGGTGAAGGATGTTTATTGTGCTGTTGGATAAGTGCTTCGGGATTTTGATTTAGAAATAAAAAAAACACACAAGCAACGAAGCTCAGATGACACAAACAGTTCCATTAATTTTCCGTTGGTCTCCGTGGCTCTGCTGCTACTTTGAACCCACCGTCCTTTACCAAGCTTAAAATGAAACATCAACTCGGTATAAATCAAACTAATGGATTCCCTTCACTGGCTTACAACCATTATAAATTGAAATAATTTTATGAATATTCCGAGAATGAGTTGCAGGCAGGAATTGAATTACAGCAATAATAATGAATTCTGGGACCGGCTCAAAGTTGGAAATCTAACCGACGTCTCATAACGGATATCGGGAAACGAGTTCTCATCTGGGATCTATTTGGGAATATTGAATGGTTGTTGTGTTAATAAAGGATGTTCGGAGGCGATTTACAAAATGAAATTTGCCAGTGGAAGTTTGGATTGTTCCAACTCTAGTTCTTCCGATGTCAGCTACGCACAGGGCAGGCGCTTTCTTCCCTTTGGAATTGGATGTTTGATACTAATCCTGTCCGGTGCAAGAAATAATCCAGGAATCCAATTCATCAGCCTTAATCCTCATCAGAGGAACAAAACTGTTGAATGTGACGGTGAAATTAAATAGAAACGAATTTTAATCAAACGCTATTAAATAAAACTTTGACCCGCAGACGGTCTGTTTAATAATTCCGTTCCATTTGGGTTTTGTGAATGATCTCCCTGCGAATACGATATTTGTAAAAAAATTAGTTTCTCGTTTCTACCCTTTTCTCCTAAAGAACGAAAGGGCAAGTTTTGTAACAAAAGATATCAGATCTGAAAAAAGAAAACAGATTGAGGCGCGTACAGGCCGTGTCCTTCAGAACGCCGTTTACCAATAATTCACAGATATTTTGATCTCAACGTCCCTCAAGAACTCCTAGATTCAATAAGTAAACATATTCAAACGAAATCTGCCTAGCCAGTAGCTAATTGATCACATGAATTATTAACGATTATCGTTAACGTTAGCCGATTCACCATGGTAAATGTACAATATTTCTGATAGACATGTTGGAAATGATGTTTGCATTTTATAACAAAGCGGTAATTTGTTTGAATTTGGCATCTACCACGGAGTAATGGATCTTGAAGGGAACAGTTCAAGCCTGATTTTACATCAATTATCGACTTTTTGCGGAAGTTTCCAAACCGAATCCAGACTTCCCATTCACATCTTTGTGACCATGGACTACATCCACCACAGTTTTTGGACAATCACCTTTAAATAAGGAAGCAAATCAATGGTTTCAGGACATCATCAACATGGTTTCAGAGGGGCAAGTTTAGGAGGAGCTCTACAGAAATTGCAAACTGCTTCATAGCAAAGGTTGGGCTCGCCATTATGTACGAGAAATGTCTCAAATTTACATTACCTGACCAAACACTGGAAAAATCCCTTCGAAAACTCAGCAAACTCAGTCTGTCATGTCTATTAAGGTCCTCCAAATGTGTAATGGTTGAAGAAAGGTATGAATTCAGACGGCTGTGTTTAACAAACGGGTTGGGTAATCGTTTTCACTGGGGCAATAAGCAATGCTCAATAAAACCCGCATCAATAATACCCGCATCAATAAAACCCGCATCTCTACTTCTGAAAATTTATCTCGCGTCTCTGCAAATATCAGTTTTAACCAGAGTGCAGGTATCGTCAGCCCCCGAGCTCTGCACTATCTACAGATATTTAGCAGTGTCCAGCTAACAGTGGCATCGAAATAACAGAACGTATACACCGCGATCCTCCAAACTGATAAGTATGGTCACGCCCTCGGTTTAAAATTAAATCTAAAAACGAGTTTACTCTAGTCACTGGGAGCCATTTAAAAAAAAAAGACCCCTTCCCCTTCAGTCTTTCTAACGTCTCCTCGAGAATTAAATTTAAACAAATATATTTTAAAAAATCACTCAACGCAGTACCTAACCCACAGTGGGATTAGAATGGTAACATGCTTGTAAAATCATCACAATAATCAACCTTTCAGCCAAGAGCTTGGCATCATAAGTATATTACACTCTACAGAACATGTATAGACGCAGATTACACAGAGCAGGGTTAGATTTGGTGTGCTACTAAAACCTGCCCTGGTCTTGCGATTTTGTGGATGGCCTAAATATACCGGAGGAGGTGATGAGAGTGGATGGGGGACAGAATGCACTTCAATCGCTTAAATTATTTATCAGCCGGAGATCATTTTTTTTCTACAGGGAGTGACTTTCAGCCAAGCTAAAAGGGAAGGAATTCAAAAGAGGAAATGAGTCAGGAAATCGTTCGTTTCCAACTGTATTTTTGACCAGACTACAGACATTAAATTGGAATCAACGGAAAATAATGAAGCTGTGAAATATAAATATCTTATTTTAAAGTTCAACAGCAGAATAAATTGAAAATATATTCTTAATCTACGTTAATGTAAATCACGCAAATCTACAGAAGAAAAGATTCTGTATTTTAAGTTTTCGACATTCACGCAACACATATGAATAGACAATTTAGGGTCAATACTAAGGCTCGAGTAAATCAGGTAACACTGGAACCAGGATGCAATGTTAAGTCGTTATAAAATGAATAGAAAGTGGCTGACTGTGTGCTTCATAGATGCAATTGCCAATATAGGTTGCATTTCAGAGTTAAAACCATAGCCTTTCCTTCCCCGTAAAGTCAAGGCCCTGTTTGACTTTGTTTAAAAATGTCGTATCCTTGGCAAGTGTACGAGAAGACGGTCCTTTATTTCTTCCATCATTGATCAGAACGGAGCGTTCGAATGTGAAAAACGTGTTTGTTGTTAGAAATCCAATTTAAATAGTTGTGAAGCAGGGAATATAAGAATGTAGGACAGAGATGAATTAATTAGCATTTGTGCCTGTCTTAACATGAATATTAAAATTATAAATTAAAAAATACATCGTTGGAATATTTTAATGAAACAAGAAAACAAAACACAATAATTGATATTTTAGGTGCAGTCTTCGTTAAAGGAATTCCGAATTCCATTTTCCAGAGCCCATTGCAGTAAACCCACCCAATTAATTATTAACCGATAATATTCGTTCTTCATATTGAGCCTGTCGCCTTGAAAATGAAATAATTAAAAATAAAAAAAATTAAAACGAGTTGTCAGAATGGGCAGACGTTATGGAAAGGCATCGGCAGAGGAATCCAAGTCTGTGTAGATATTTCTAACGGGCTCGGGGTCCTTTACTGAAACGTTGGACACACGCTAATTCCAAAAAGATAATGTTCTGGAAATCTAATTTTGAAAATGCTAACGTCTTATCCGGAAACTGGAGCAAGGAGACACCACACAGTCTTCAACTAACGTGGAAAAAGCAACAAATATTTCTGCCTTAAAATCACACTATAATTTCACATATCAATTATTTGCAACTCTTTCTAAGAAAACACTCACCTGTGCAAACGCCCCAAGCCATCCCCTGCCAATTTTCTCATTTGTTCTTTCCTTATCTCCATAACTCCGCCAGAAATGTTTCCACCGTCAATGTGATATTATTATGAATAGATCGCCTTATATAATTCCAGTTACAATCATCACGGAGCTTAAGGCCGCTCGGAATATTATAAGAAGTTTACTAAAGTGACCTTTTTTTCTTCCCAACGTCCTTGGGATTTCTACCGGTTTATGGCAACAGAAATATAAAGCGCCTATGGACCATATAGTAAAATAGACACATGTTTTCTCTTCCTGCAGATTACATGCGCTCAAGACAAGTTCGATTGGGCCATGATTTCACGGATTAACCTTGCTATGGGGGCGGCAAGTCCTTTGCACCCGAGTGTTTCATTAGAATTGAGAGAGCAACTCATAAGCTAAATGGCCCAAGTTTGATGAGCGGGTCCGGTGAGTATTTCAGCACCACCGCTGGTGGACAGCTCCCACTGCGCATCTCAGCACCACGGACAGCTCACGCTTCCTCCCGACTCCTCCTCCTCTCCTGAAACTTTCCCGGCGCCGGCCAGCGCGCCGCTCCAACACGGGGTCAGCTTTAAACTTCACAACGTTTGCCAATTGCTGCCATCCTGCATTGCTTGAATAAGTCAACGTAGTTCGCCATTGGCTCCCCGCCCTGTCAATCAGCGCTATCTGACTGGATTGAAGCCAATCATTCTTGGTTTCCCATCGTGGATGCTATGGTAACCATCTGAGATTTGATCATCTTAACTGCTGAGAACATATGGTCACACAATGCAAGCTGTTTGTGTAAAACAATGCTCCTATCTATATAATCTATGCACAGAGAAAACGTGTTAGGGAATCTGAAACATGAGACAGTAATAAATCCAAAAAGAATTCAGATGAAACTTCTTTATCCAGAGAAGACTACATGGAGCATCGGATCTAATCCCACGGATGCATTTAAAGGGAATCTGGACAAGCTCAAGTCCAGGACAGTAATAGAAGGACATGCTGAGAAATGGAAGGAGGCTTCATACAGTATAAACACCCGGAGGGCAATTCAAACTCGGCCAATTAAATATATTTGTTACAAATTTATATTTCTTACAAATTTCTATAGATGTACGGTGGAGAGCATTCTGACTGGTTGCATCGCCAGCTGGTATGGAGGCTCCAATGTGCAGGATTGCAAGAAGCTGCAGAGGGTTTAGACTCAGCCAGCTCCATCATGGGCACAACCCTCCCCACCATCGAGGACATCTTCAAGAGGTGGTGCCTCAAGAAGGCAGCTTCCATCACTAAGGACCCTCACCACTTGGGACATGCCCTCTTCTCGTTACTACCATCAAGGAGGAGGTACAGGAGCCTGAAGACCCACACTCAACGATTCAGGAACAGCTTCTTCCCCTCCACCATCAGATTTCTGAATGATCCATGAACGCATGAAACTTATTGTACACTATTTATTTATTTTTGTAATTTATAGTAATTTTTTGGTCTTTGCACTTTACTGCTGCCACGAAACAATAGATTTCATGTCATCTAATTCAGTGATAATAAATCTGATTCTGGTTTAGAACAAAAAGCCAGCATCACAAGCAACAAGCCGGAAACAGCTACCGGATTGTTATAAAAATCCATCTGGATCATGAATGCATTCGGAGATCTGTTTTCACATGATTCCAATTCCACACCACGATGTGGGTGATGCATAAATGTTAACAGAAATGGTCCAGCATCCCAGCCAATTCAAGGGGTAATTAGGGATGGATGATAAATGCTGGTCCTGAGGGCAGTGCTCATGTTATATGAAGTAACTTTTAATAAAATGTATTCCTTTGAAATAAGAAATAAGAAAATCACACTTACAAGTAATGAGGGTACAAATATTCAGGGCATTGGCTGAAATCATTTTGAACATCCAACTAATTGTGTATAAAGAACATTGTGTTGGTCTATTGCTCACTTCAAAGACCACACTGGCATATTTAAGAGATACTTGAACACTGTACAATTCTGGTCAATATTACAGAAGAATATGATTGCATTGGAGAGGTTGCAAAGGAAATTGATGACAATGTTGAAATCTGAGGTATGGGCAAAGATGGGAGAGACTGGAGTTGTTTTCTTTGGAATAGAGGATGTTGATGGTGGGTTAGGGGACTAGAAAAGTAAATAGGAAGGAACAGAGGAGGCAAATGTCTGGGAGCAAGGGAAGGATTACAGAAAGATCATTTCGCCCAGAGGGTGGTAAGAGTCTGGAACTCGCTGCTCGAAAGGGTGGTAGAGGCAGAAACTCTCATTACCTTTAAACAGTATTTGGATGTGAACTGGGAGAGCTGGGACCAGCAGGGCGATGAACCAAATCAGGGAGTTGAGTAACTTTAATTCGACCAGTATGGACATGATGAGCTAGAGGGCCTCCTTCTGTGTTGTAGAATTGCCATGATTCTACATGCCTATTCTAGAAATGATATTTTGTCAAATGACTGCATCTTTACTGTATTTTGTTTTAAATTAATAGTCTTCTGGATCTGTGTACATGTACAGTTACTATTTTGAACTTATTTGTTCTTCAACATTACATCAAATATCATCTCATTTTTTGAAAGCTAGTTGCTTATAATTAGTATTTTCTTTTACTTTGTTTTATCATTCAACACCAGCAACATGACTTGTCTCTCAGCAGGACAGCCACCATGAATGGTTTTCAAGATATCTATCCAGTAGCCTGGCATATTTGACCTTGGGGGGAGATATTGTTTGCATCACATCTGATCTCCTTTATAGTGTGCTCTGAAACTCTGAAATAAAGACACGCATCTACATGTACAGCAACTTCCTTTGAAAATCAAAAAAATCTGCAGATGCTGGAAAACAATAAAACAGAAAATGCTGGGAACACTCAGCAGATCAAGTAGTATCTATGCAAAGAGAAATAGAGTTATGCTTTAGGCCAAAGAGCCTTCATAAGTTCTTTTTTAATTATAGCAACTTTGCATCCATTTTAGAATGCTTCAGAGTCATTACAGATAAGGAAGCTCTTTTGAAGTGTAATCATATTACAACATAAGAAATATGTAGTAAATCTGTGCACAGCAAGTTCCCTCAAATAGCACTGATCTTGGTCTCTTTTAAAATGACATATTAGGATCTTATAGGCGAGTTGAGGTGACAGACAGGGCCTGATTTTAACATTTGAAGGATAGCTGCCTGTTCACCTTGAACACATAATATATTGCCTTTAGAATTAATTCGTACTTTAACAAATGTTACCCTATCCCATTGTTATAAGACTATTGAACGGTCCCCTAGTATGATAAGATGGACACTTGACCTCACACTCTACCTTCTTATGACCTTGCACCTTATTGTCTGCCTGCACTGCACTTTCTCTGTAACTGTAACACTTTATTTTGCATTCTGTTATTGTTTTCCCTTGTACTACCTCAATGCACAGATGTGATAAATTGATCTGTATGAACGGTATGCAAGACAAGTTTTTCACTGTACTTCGGTACACGTGACAATAATAAACCCATTTACCAATTCACCATTCATCTTGCATATTCAGAGAACCATAGGAGACAACAGCATTGGAAGTGACATTCCGCCCATCATGCTTGTACTGTCTGTATGAAGTTGTCAGATTGGTCCTATTCCTCAACTCTACATACTTTTTCTTTTCAAAGATTCATGCAATTCCCTTTCAAAAGTTACCCTTCAATCTGCTTCCACTGGCTTTCTAGTCTCTAGGTCATAATATTCTGGATCTTATTTCCATTCCAGAGATTTCAGCACAAAAATCTATGCTGGGGGAGTCCTTGGGCTCAAGGGGACATTTTTCGGATAGATAGGAAACTTCTCAGTGTTGTTGCTGGCACTTCCAAAGCCCTGGTGCCCTGGTGCCCAGGTGCCCAGTGACGGCTGGGTAAGGTCAGCTGGTTGACAATACTCCTTTAACTTCACTTGTGCAAAGTTTACACCATGTTTGGGGCCTTGAGTGGTTCTAACTGAAGGAGTGTGGCCCACTTTGTGTTGGTTAAAGGTTTCCATCCTACACAGGTCTGAGAAGAATGTCCCCCTCCAGCTACAGCCCTTCCTTACGGGTGGCTTTCCACTGCTAGTGGCTGCCTTTGTCTGAATCCAACCCACACCATGACGGTAGTGGCCTCAGTCATCTGACACCATCATCAGCCTGAGTCCCACCATCTGTCTGACCCTTTCTTCAACCACCCCCATCATTGACATGAGCCCCATCATCTCCCTAACCCTCTGTCTGACCACCTCCTCTCATCTACGCAAGCCACACCTCTCCTTGACCCACTCTCTAACACCCTCTTAGATCCCATCAGCCACCCTGCACATAACCCCCTCCCTCTCCTCTCACCTCCATAATATTGGAATGTTGCATGGGAACCTTCTCACAGAGGGGGATGAACCTCTCCAATCCTTTACGTTGGAGAGCTATGGAGGCTAGATCTTTGTGGGTGTTTAAAGATAAAAGGTTGGGTAATTGATGGCTAGAGGGAACTGGCACAGAAGAAGGCATAAATCCTGGGGCAGATCACGCATGATCAGATTGAATATCGGGTCAGACCTGAGGGGCCAAGTGACCTATTCCTACTCCTATTTTCTTGTGTTCTTACATTACAAAGGAAGGACCTCTTCTTCCACCCTCAGTGACTGAGCCTGATGTACAGCAGAATATTGGAGGTCCTTCAGTGGCCAATGCCAGGCTGCTAGCTACGAGGTTGGAGGTGCCATCCTTTGGATGAGATATCAACTGAAGGTTTGTCTGTCCTCCCACAAGGGGAGCAGATCCCATAGACTCATTAATTCCTCAATCAGCTTCAGGGTAACACATTATCTTCTCATTAGCATTGTGGTTTCTTACTGTGGCGAGACGATGGTGTTTATTACATTAAACAGTGACCACACTCTTCAATGGGAAAGCACTGGCATGGGGCATCTGAGATGGTGAAAGGTGCTAAGTAAATGCATGACTTTCCTTCTTTGAGCCAAGTCTCTCTGTTCCTTCAATTTCTTAAAAATTCCGAGGAAACGTTTTATTCTCCTGAACCTCAGAGATCTGCTTTACTGAAGCTTGTTTTTTTTCATTTTGCTTTCTGAATTTTTTATTAAGTGTGAAAAATTTGGAAAAGGAAGTTCATAGAAAGATCTCAGTCTTTTACTTTGTACATCCACCATTGGGGAGATTTAACTGTTGAACTAGCTATCTCGTCAGAGAAAATACGAAACATACATTATAAATGTGCATTGGTAGCAACATCTGCCTGCGCAGTAACCATGGGTAACCACAGCTACCTTATCATTGGCTAAATATATACATTTAAATACATTCATAGCTACAAATTCCATAAATAAATTATTAAAAGGGAGCACTTTTAGAGCATTGACTGAGATATTCTATACTTTATGGAGAAAAATATATATCATCTTGTCAGGAAATAGCTAGAGAGAATGATAAGAGAGATAGGAAGACGTAGTGAGCTAGATAGAGATTAAAAAAATAAACGTATAGATAAATACATAGTAGATAGATTGATAAACAGATCAATACTGTAGCTACAGTGACATCTCAGCAATAACCAACACTGAAGGGAAGTTCCTGGGCTAAAGTTGGGCAGCACTGAGGGAGGCCCTGAGTGCCCAGACCCACACCAGGGCATTACCGAGCAAGTGCCCAGACATCCCTGACACTGCACGTCACTACATTTGTTATCATCCCATTGACTGCATATTGGTGATTACTGTACAACACTGTGAGATTCTGCATGTTCTTCAACCATGGATGTTTGCAGGCTTGTTATCCACACAGTTCTATCCTCCACTCTCTCTTTATATCTGCTAATATTTACTTCTTTGTCTCACTGTTAACATTTGTTCTGTCAAGACCTTGTGACAGTTTACTATTTAAATGCAAGTTGCTTAGAAGTTTATAGCACTCTCTATTTGCCTGTCTGTCCATTCATCTAGCTACCTATCTTCCATATTATTAGTCTATCTGTCTACCATTGTGATCTCTCTATGCACCTGTCTACCTATCCAACTATCCATCTTTAGAACATAGACCAGTACAGCACAGGAACAGGCCATTCGGCCCACCATGTCTGCGCCGACCATGATACCAATCCAACAAATCCCATCTTCCTGCAGATGATCCACATCCCTCCATTCCCTGCCTGTTCATGTGTCTGTCTAAATACCTCCTAAGGAACACCATTGTACCTGCCTCCACCACCACCCCTGGCAGCCCGTTCCAGGCAACCACCACTCTCTGTGTAAAGGACTTGCCCTGCACATCTCCCTTAAACTTTCCCCTCCAATCTTAAATGCATGTCCTCCAGTATTTGACATTTCTACCCTGGGAAAAAGACCCTGACTGTCTACCCATCTGTGCCTCTCATAAATTTATACATTTCTATCAGGTCACGTCAGCATCAGACACCCCAGAGAAAAAAAATTAAGTTTGTCCAACCTCTCCTTATAGCTAATACTCTCCAATCCAGGCAACATCCTGGTGAACCTCTTCTGCACCCTCTCCAAAGCCTCCACACCCTTCCTATGGTGTGGTGACCAAAACTGCACACAGTACTCCTAATGTGGCCCAACCAAATTTTATACACTTGCAAAATAACTTCCCAACTTTTATACTCAGTGCCCAGACAGATGAAGGCAAGTGTGCCATATGCCTTCACTATACTATCCACTGTTGATTTCAGGGAGCTATGGACTTGCACCCAAGATCCCGCTGTACATCACTGCTCCTGAGTCCTGCCAATTATCGGTCACTCTCCGCTAGCATTTGACCTTCCAAAAAGCATCACCTCACACTTGTCCAGATTAAGCTCCACCTGCCATTTCTCCAGCCACATTGCCAACTGATCCATATCCTGCTGAATCCTTTGACAACCTTCCTCATTGTCCACAGCTCCACCAATTTCTGTGTCATCTGCAAACATACTAATCAGATCATCTACATTTTCAGCCAAGTCATTTACATGTATCACAAACAACAGAGGTCCAACTCTGACTGAGTTTTTTGAGGCAGTAACTAAGAAGATTGATGAGGTCAGAGCAGTAGACGTGGTTTACGTGGACCTTGGTAAGGTTTTTGAAAAGATCCTGTATGGAATGCTGGTTCTGAAGGTTAAGACACAGGATATCCAAGGAGTGTAGGTACACTGGATCCAAAACTGGCTTGGTGAGAGGAGGCAGAGGGCAGTGGTGGACAGGTATTTATCTGACTGGAGGCCTGTAACCGGTGGTGTACTGCCGGGGGCAGTGCTGGGACCAGCGTTGTTTGCGTTATATATAAATTACTTGGATGAGAACATACTGTGTATGATTGGTAAATTTGAAGATGGCATAATAGTTGGTGGAGTCATAGGTAGGGAAGAAAGTTGCTTAAGGATACAGTGAGACATAGATCAGCGGGAAAATTAGGGAGCTAGAATTTAATCCAGACAATTGCAAGGCAATACACTTTGGGAGGTCAAATTCTGGGAGGACATATAGAGTAAATGGCAGGGACTTAAAGAGTGGTGATGTACAGAGAGACCTTGGATGAAGGTTCACAGATCGATGAAAGTGGCAACACAGATGGATAGGGCAGTGAAAGTGGCATTTGCTGTACTTGCCTTCGTAGGTAAAGCATTGAGTATAAGAGTTGGGACATCATGTTGCAGGTGAACAAAATATTGGGCACTCTGCACTTGGAGTATTGTGTACACTTTGGGTCCCCACACTACAGGAAAGATGTGGTAGCAACAGAGAGAGTGCAGAAAGGATTCACCAGGATGTCTTGAATGGAGGGCTGGAGTTATAAGGAGCGATTGCACAGGCTGGGTTTAATATCACTGGAAGGTAGGAGGTGATCTCAGAGACGTTTATAAAATTATGAGGGTCATAGATAGGATAGACACAGGATATCCTATGTCAGAATATCCTGTATCAGAATCTTTTCCATAGGACAGGGGAGTCTAGAACTAGGGGGCACAGGTTTAAGGTGAGAGGGGAGAAATTTAAAGGAGATCTGTGGTGTAAGTTTTTCACACAGAGGGTGGTAAACATCTGGACCAATCTGCCAGAGGAGGTAGTGGAGTTCGATACAAAGGTGTTTGGACAGATACTTGAACAAGGAAGGTGCAGAGGGATACAGGCCTAATGCGAGGAGATGGGATTCGTGTAGGTGGGCACGACGGTTGGCATGGACAAGGCAAGCCGAAGGGTCTGGTTCTGTACTGAAGGATTCTATGATTCTAGGAATACAAACGAGGGAAGAGGCAGGTTCAGTGGAGAGCAGAGTTTCTTTGAAAATCCACAACTAATTTAAAACAGCAGAGAATCAAAGTTCAAGAGGCTGATGAGTTGTCAATTGGAAAATTGTGGGTCAGCCGTGATTACAGCCAATAATCTGATCAGGACCAGATAACATCATAAATCGAGGCGCACTGATCAGTCTCGACATAACTGGCTGCAGTAGCAGGGAGCTGATTAGTGATTTTGTTTTTCCTTTGTTGACCCCCACCTACTGTCCACACCCTTCTCATGCCTCCTTCCTCCACTGCTTGCTCTGAAGCCAATGATTCCATCCAATATATCGTCCCTGTAACCCTGGGTGAAACACTTTGCCTTTTCTTTCAGCGGGTTTGAGGAGGACTTGCTTCCACTCTGGTTCTGTGGGTCCAGAGGCCAACGTGGAGAATGTGGGATCTTCCAGAGGTGGGAGAGGAGGTGCCTGACGGGTCAGGAGGGGTGGTCTCTGACATTTGAAGCTACTGCACTCCCCACTCACCTGGAGCATTGTAACTTCCAGGCAGAGGCAAGAGGTGATTAAAAACCCATTTGTGTTTGGGAGGAGGTGGGAACCTGGAACATTCCTCTGTGAAGATAAAACAAAACTGCAGATGCTGGAAATCTGAAATAAAAACAGAAACTGCTGGACACATTCCGTGGGTCAGGCAGTGTCTGTGGAGAGAGAGTGAGTTAACATTTCAGGTCAAAGTTTTTGCCAGAACTGCAATTCTCATAAAGGCTTTGACCTGAAATGTTGACCCTGTTTCTATGTCCACAGGTGCTGCCTGACCTGCTGTGTACTTCCAGAATATTCTTTTTCAACTGAAAATTACTGAGGGTGGGGAGGTGAAGCTGGCCTGGTGAACTTTTTGACCTTGGAACATAATGAATGAAAGGGCTTGGATTAAGGTTTGTGAACAAATGAGGGTTTCGCCATTCGGGACTTGGGAGTGATTTGTTTAAGGTCTGTAAGATGAAGAACGTGATAAACTGTGTTTGAGTTGTTCCAAATAAACAGACCCGGGAGGACCACTGGGCTTGGATAGGATCTACAAATAGTTTTATGTTTACAATTTATATGTCCTACCAAGAGAGACTAATCACTTTGGTCTGTATTCTTTGGAGTTTAGAAGAACGAGGGGTGACGTTATTGAAACAAATAAGATCCTGAAGGAGAATGCAGAGTAGATGCTGAGCTGTTTCCACTAGTGGGAGAGTTAGGGGGACAGAGCTACAACAATAGGGGTGGTCATTTAAATTTCTTTTACAGTTGTGAAGTAGCTTGCCTTTATCACAGTCCCTCCGCTTTTGCCTCTGTCTTTGGAATGAGATGTTGAACTGAGACTCTGCCTGCTCTCACAGAAGTAAAAGATATCATGAGCACTGTTTGAAGAAGAACAGGTCAGTGATCTGTCCAATATTTGTTCAAGAACTGTTATAATTAGAAAAATTTCTGTTTGCAGAGGGCGGTGAATCTCTGTAAATCCCTGCCCCAGAGGGTTGTAGAGGCCAAATCATTAGAAGTACTCAATATGGACATAGATAATCTCTGGAAAGTTGTAAGCAGGACACTTCTGGTCACACTTCTCTCAAAACTCCCTTTGCCTCCGAGCAGGGTATCCTAGATGCCTCCCCATCAGTTCCCGCAAGCCATTGGGCATGGCAGTGGTTTAAAGAGAAGTGAGGGCTGTGGGGAATGGCAGAGGAGGAGCTGAGACTGGTGTAGATCAGCCATGACCATATTGAGTAGTGGGGCAAACTTGAGAGGCCTGCTGACTGACTCCGGCTCTGTTTTTGTTTTGTTCTTGTGTCCTGATCTAAGAAGTTCCTCCTTCTCCCAGGGATCTGTGGCACCTCCAATTTTGTTCCTCTAGATATCTGCTCAGATATAAAATTGAAACCTGACCCAAACCCAACCTGACCATAGCCAAACCAAACCCAACCTGACCACAGCCAAACTAAACCCAACCCAACCTGACAACGGCCAAGCCAATCCATCCCAACCTGAACACGGACAACCCAACCCTACCACGGCCAAACCCAATCCAACCCAACCTGACCACGGCCAAACCCAACCCAACCCAACCTGACCACGGCCAAACCCAACCCAACCCAACCTGACCACGGTAAAACGCAACCCAACTTGACCACGGCCAAGCCAACCCAACCCAACCTGATCAGGGCCAACCCAACCCAATCCAATCCAACCTGACCATGGCCAGACCCAACCTAACCCAATCTAAACCCGAGCATTTATAATTTATTCCCCATCTAATCCCACCGAACCCATCTATCCTGTAACTATAACAACCCCGGATGTGTTATTCGTGTCTGGCACTACTGAGAAACACACCCCCCACCTGGATAAAATATTTAACCTAAACAAAATGCTGTTTTTTGGAATGTACGCCCAAACCACTCCAGCAGAAAAATAGGGTTAACTCAGGCTCAGGTCAGGAGACCAGAGTTCTGTCCACCCCGAATGCCCACTAACTCAGCCTTGGGTTTCCGTCTAGTGCCTAGTGTCCAGTCACTGGGTGTGGCAGGGAATCCATAGCTCATGAAGCACCAAACATTGCCAATGGTGAGGATCAGCCTGGATGGAAGAGAGGCTTTTCTCCTCCCTGATCCCATTGTTGTGACCAAGCCTTTCCTTGGATTCCCATCGTACATACCGATCGTTTTCTCTATGCACTGAATCCACCCTTTCATTAATTTGAACTGAGTTTCTTTCGTTTGCTCACAATGTGGATTGGAGTTACTATTCTGGTAACGTTGACTAACCTACTTGATGACAAAGCACTATCCTGCGTTCTAAAATTAACATTCTCACTGGTATCTAACATAACTATAACATATCCACATCTCACTGGTATCTAATGTAACTATAACATATCCACATCTCACTGGTAGCTCTATTAGATGGGATCTAATTGGTAAAGTGCAAAATGCTTATTTATATTTCACAGCAGGAATGACTTCCCATTTCCCCGGGGTGCAATGCCAGTGACTCTCACCAGACACGTTTAAATAGATTTTTCACACTGGTTATTACACTTACTATTCATACCAGAATGGTGTAGCAAAGTTAATTAAGCATAACTGCACCAGCAGGGAGCAGAAATCCAACTTTGATCTCCCAAAGGCACCGAGACAAAATCACTTCATGCTGACACTGACTTTCTTTGGCTAAAAATAAAGACAACTTCAATTCCCACTCCGGATCCCTGTCATAAATCTACGCATTTGGCAATCAAATTAGCTCAGGCAGTTGTGAAGTAGTTTGCCTTCATCACAGTCCCTCTGTTATTTACTTTCTGTCTTTGTCTCCAGCTTTGCAATGAGATGTTGAACCGAGGTTCCGCCTGCTCTCAGAAGTAAAGGATATCATGAGCAGTGTTTGAAGAAGAACAGTCCATTATGTGCTCTGCCTAATATTAGCATTCATTTGAAATTCATTCCTCTTGAAGACTAGACTACAAAATCAAGTTGAAGCTTCATGAGGTGTTGCTCAGACTGCGTTTGGAGCAGTTTTGGGCCCCGTACCTAAGGAAAGATGTGCTGGCCCTGGAGAGGGTCCAGAGGAAGTTCGCAAGAATGATCCCAGGAATGAAAGGGTTAACGTATGTGGGGAGTTTGATGGCTCTGGGCCTGTACTTGATGGAGTTCAGAAGGATTGAGGGGGGATCTCATTGAAATCTACCGAAACCTATTGAAACCTATTGAAAGGCCTGGTTAGAGTGGATGTGGAGAGGATGTTTCCATCAGTGGGAGAGTCCAGGATCTGAGGGCACAGCCTCAGAATAAAGGGACATCTCTTTAGACCTGAGATGAAGAGGAACTTCTTCAGCCAGGAGGGTGGTGAATCTGTGGAATTCATTGCCAGGGCTGTGGAGGCCAAGTCACTGGGTGTATTTAAGGCAGAGATTGACAGGTTCTTGATTGGTAAAGAGGTTAAAGGTTAAGGGGAGAAGGTGGGAAAATGGGGTTGAGAAAAGAAAAATCAGCCACAATTGAATGGTGGAGCAGACGATGGGCCAAATGGCCTAATTCTGCTGCTACGTCTTATGGTCTAATATTTGTTCAAGAACTGTCATCACTACAACACAATGGAGCTTGCTGCGTGTGCATTGACTGTCTTGTCTCCTTATTCCAATGGAAGCTAAACCTCTAAAGTATTTCACAGGCTTAAAACTCTTGGGGCTTCCGAAATTTGGGGGTTTCTTAAATTCCTGGGCGTTAACATATCGGACGACCTGTCCTGGGCCCAGCACATAGACACAATCACAAGGAAGGGCACGCCCAGCATCTTTACTTTCTTAGGAGGTTAAGAAGGTTTCACTTGTCACTGAACATGCTGCCACAATTCTACAGATGTACCGTTGAAAGTATCCTGACTGGTTGCATCGTGGTCTGGGACGGCAATTCGAATGCGCAGGAATGTAGGAAGCTGCAGAAAGTAGTGGACTCAGCCCAATACATCATGGGCACATCCCTCCCCACCATCGGGAGTAGCTGCAGGAGGGCGCTGCCTCAAGAAGGCAACACCCACCATCAAAGATCCCCCCACCATCCGGGCTGTTGCCATCTTCTTGCAGCTCCCATCGGGCAGGAGTACAGAAGCCTGAAGTCCCACACCACCAGGTTCAAGAACAGCTACTTCCCTTCAACCATTTGGTTCTTGAACCAACCGGCACAACCCTAATCACCACAGTTTAGCAACACTGGGACCACTTTGATCACTTTGCATTAAAATAGATTTTTTTTTGTTCTAATTGTGTTCTTTCTTGTAAAAATTGTGTATAACATGTTTAATTTATGTTTTTCTTGTGAATGCTGCTTATCTGATGCTCTGTGCCTGTGATGCTGCTGCAATAAGCTTTTCATTGCACCTATGCATACGTGTACTTGTGCATGTGACAATAAACTCGACCTTGACTTTGACTTTGAGATGAAAGCCCTAATGGAAATTCCAGTCCTTTTCCCATTAAGACCAGTCCATCACGTCCTGTTCTATTTCAATCAGAGTTTCTCTGACACTAAACAGTCACAAGAAAAGACCTGATCTGAAATGCCAGATATTCCTGCACACCACAGATCAGCACAGTAGTGCAGCGGGTAGTACTGCTGCCTCACAGCACCAGAGACTCTGATTCAATCCTGATCTGCTGGTGTGGAGTTCGCACGTTCCCCCTGTGACCATGTGGACTCCCCCCCACTGATGCTCCGGTTTCCTCCAAAGGCGTGCAGATTGGTGGGTGAATTGGTCGCTGTAGAACCGTAGAGTCATAGATACAGCAAGGAAACAGGCCCTTCAGCCCATTGAATCCGTGTTGACCATCAACTACCCACTTACACTAATCCTGTAACAATCCCATTCTTATTGTCCTCACTTTCCCATTAACTGCCCCGGAGTCCACCACTCGCCCATACATTGGGGATGATTTACAGCAGCCAATTAACCCATCAATCCGCACATGTTTGGGATGTGGGAGGAAACTGGGGGAAACGTACGCGGTCACAGGGAGAACGTGCAAACTCCACACAGACAGCGCCCAAGGTCAGGATTGAACCTAGGTCCCTGGTGCTGTGAGACTGCGGCTCTACCCGCTGTGCCACTATGTTGGGCTTAATGCCCCTGTAAGTTGCCCCTGATGTAGGTGGGTGGTAACAATGATGGGGAGAATAGGTTACAGGGGAAATTAGTAGGGGAATGGGATTGCTCTGTGAGCCAGCATAGACCTGATGGGCCAAATAGCCTCCTCTTATGTCTTAAGCAAATATGAACTTTGCAGAGGCAGTTAATACTCGACCCTCATACACATGTGGCACTGGATATAGGAATGTATGGGGCATACAAATGGTACCTTGACAGAGATATCAATTAGGTCAATCTGTAGGTAAATGCTCGATGATGAAATGATAAAATTAGATACAAATTGGAAGCAAATCGATTTATATGTAAATGTTTAGTGAGATCAGTAGAAATAACTGAATAGTTGTTAGAAATATGGGTGGAATAAACACAGAGAACAACAGGTAGATGGACAGAGGTGGTTTCTATTTATGTACATGTTACTTTAGTGAGACTTTTCACCCTGCATTGTAAAGACTTGCTTGATTCCTTCCAGTCCTGAGTTCATTCAGTTGCCAGTGAATGTCTGTGAGTGTGCGTGCTCCCTCAGCTGTGGCATTTCCCATTCGTGAAATCCGTCACCTGAGGTATCTGTCTTGGGAAGAGGTCTGTGTGGATGCATATTAATGAAACAGCCTAAGTATACCATGGGCCGCTCATGTGTTGAATGACAAGTGGGACCAGCCACCGGTCTCAAACCAGTCAGAACCCAACATTGTGAGAAGATTGGGAGTTGAGGAGACAACACCTCGTCCATACCCTTAGGCATTTTCGGTTCCATTTTCAGGATGGTCCAAGGCCGAGGAATTGGCTCAGGCCTGGGTTGAAGCAACAAATACCATCCCAGCACCTGAAGACAGAGGTGTAGGTATTACACGAGGTCAGTCTGCCAGGATTTCAGGTGCCAACTCTGAGTGGTGTGACCACCTTTACAAAATGGTGCAGCATTTTGTGCTGAAGCAGTGGAACCGGGGTGTTTGTGGTGATGCATGGGGGCTTGAGCAAACCTGAACCGTCTCCCCCTGAAGCTGAAAGTCAAAACTACTACAAATGCTGGAAAGATAAATTCCTTTTGTTCCCACCTTCTCTGCTGCCTGGACCAACTTGTTTCTCTTTCTCTCAGAGCTGGCGCAGGGTTCCTGACCCGTCACATAAACTATTACATTTGCTGCCTGACCTGCTGAGTTTGTCCAGCAGTTTGTCCAGTTTCTGTTTCTATATCATATTGACTCAGTTTTTATTGTTCTACATGAACCACACCCTTGCCGTTAATGGTATACAACTGTTTCATGAATGGGAAATGCCACAGCTGAGGGAGCATTTGGAGCAGGACCTTTGAAAAGAGGTGAGTCTCTGTGCCTGAGCTGCTGAGTTTCATCTTGCAAGAGTCTAACGAGGCACATTTACAAATTGTTACCAGTTGATTGGCTGATTAACAGCAGCAAATAAAGGTAAGGCAGGTATAAGCAGAGTGGCCATTGTGGGAGTGGACCAGTGTTGGAGAGGGGAGCTGAGGCTCTGGCTCAAGTGGCTTCAGTGAGACGAGGTGAAGGTGAATCACTGGTAAGTTCCTTCCTTTTTTGCTTTGGTGTTCCCTTTAGTGCCAGTAGTGAGAATGGCTCTGGGGTCAGTGGTGTGTTCAGCTTGTGAAATGTGGGAGTTCTGGGAGACATCCAGTCTCCCTGATAACTACATCTGCATGAGGTGCATCCAGCTGCAGCTCCTTACAGACCATGTTAGGGAACTGGACCTGCAGCTGGATGACCTTTGGCTCCTATGGGATAATGAGGAGTTCATAGACAAGAGCTATAGGGAGGCAGTCACTCTGAAGCTGCAGGAGGCAGGTATCTGGGTGACTGTCAGAAGGAAGGAGAATAAGCAGGTAGTGCAGAGAACCCCTGTGGCTGTTTCCATCAATAACAGGTATACTGCTTTGGATACTGTTGGGGGGAATGACCTACCAGGAGCAAGCTGCAGTGACCAGGTCTCTGGCACTGAGCCAGGTCATGTGGTGTAGCAGGGAAGGGTGGAGGTGAGTGGCAGTGATGGGGGATTCCATAGTAAGGGGGGCAGACAGGAGATTCTGTGGATGTGAAAGGGACTTCCGGATGGTATGTTTCCTCCTGGGTGCCAGTGTCAGGGATGTCTCGGATCGGGTCCACAGCATTCTGAAGGGGGAGGGTGAACAGCCAGAGGTCGTGGTACATATTGGTACCAATGACGTGGGTAGGAAAAGAGATGAGGCCCTGAAGAGGGACTAGAGCTAGGTAGGAAGCTGAAAAGCAGGAACTCAAGGGTAGTAATCTCTGGATTGCTGCCTGTGCCAGTGAGGGTAAGAATAGGATGATTTGACAGATGAATGTGTGGCTGAGGAATTGGGGCAGGGTTTCAGATTTGTTGATCATTGGGATCTCTTCTGGGGAAAGTATGACCTGGACAAAAGGGACCGGTTACACTTGAACTGGAGGAGGACCAACATTCTTGTGGGCAGGTTTGCTAGAACTGTTGGGGAGGGTTTAAGCTAGTTTGGCAGGGGGGTGGGAACCAGAGTGAAAGGTCAGAGGTTGGTGCATTTACTGTACAAGTAGATGCAGAGTGTAGAAAGGCTGAGGAAGGACAGGCAGTTGAAAGGGCAAAATTGTAGTCAGTTGGATGGGCTGAAGTGTCTATTTTAATGCAAGAAGTATCAGGAACAAGGCTGATGAACTTAGAGCGTGTGTAAGTACGTGGAACTATGACGTGGTGGCCATTAGAGACTTGGTCATCACAAGGACAGGACGGGCTGCTGGATATGCTGGAGTTTAGATGTTTCAAAAGGGACAGGGACGGAGGTAAAAGAGGTGGGGGAGTGGCTTTGCTGATCAGGGACAGTGTCACAGCTGTAGAAAGGGAGGATGTCCTGGTGGGATCGTCCACTGAGTCAGTGTGAGTGGCAGTCAGAAATGGTCACTCTATTGGGAGTATTCTACAGACACCCCCCCCCACCCCCAGTAGCAGCAGAGACACTGAGGAGCAGATCAGGAGGCAGATTTTGGAAAGGTGCAAAAATAACAGTGTTGTTGTCGTGGGTGATTTCAACTTCTCTAATATTGATTGGCACCTCCTTAGTGTAAAGGGGATAGATGGGGCAGAGCTTGTTAGGAGTATCCAGGAAGGATTCCTGACACAGTATGTGGACAGGCCGACTAGAGGACAGGCCATACTGGACCTGGTACTAGGCAATGAGCCTGATCAGGTTTCGGGCTCATGAGCCTGTTTGAGTTCTTTGAGGATGTGACAAAGCACATTGAAGGTAGAGCAGTGGATGTGGTGCATGGATTTTAGTAAGGCATTTGATAAGGTTCCTCATGGAAGGCTCATTCAGAAAGTCAGGAGGCATGTGACCCAGGAAAACTTGGCTGTGTGGATTCAGAATTGGCTTGCCCATAGAAGACAAGAGGGTGGTGGGAGATGGAGCATATTCTGCCTGGAGGTCGGTGACCAGTGGTGTTCTGCAGGATCTGTTCTGGGACCCCTGCTCTTTGTGATTTTTATAAATGACTTGGATGGGGATGTGGAAGGGTGGGTTAGTAAGTTTGCTGATAATACAAGGTTGGTGGTGTTGTGGATAGTGTAGAAGGTTGCTGTACATTACAACAGGACGTTGATAGGATGCAAACCTGGGCTGAGAAGTGGCAGATGGAGTTCAACTCAAAAGTGTGAAGTGATACACTTCAGGAGATTGAATTTGAAGGCAGAATACAAGGTTAATGGCAGGACTCTTAGCAGTGTGGAGGAACAGAGGGATCTTGGGGTCCACGTCCATAGATCCCTCAAGGTTCCCGTGCAGGTTGATAGGGTTGTTAAGAAGGTGTAAGGTGTGTTGGCCTTCATTAGTCGGGGTATTGTTCAAAAGCCACGAGGTAACATTGCTGCTCTATAGAACTCTGGTCAGACCTTAGAGTATTGTGTTCAGTTCTGGTCACCTCATTATAGGAAGGATGTGGAAGCTTTAGAGGGTGCAGAGGAGATTTACCAGGATGCTGCCTGGATTGGACAGCATAGCTTATGAGGATAGGTTGAGTGAGCTTGGGCTTCTCTCTTTGAAGAGAAGGAGGATGCGAGGTGACTTGCTAGAGGTGCACAAGATGATGAGGCATAGATTGAGTGGACAGTCAGAGACTTTTTCCTGGGGCTATTACAAGGGGACATAATTTTAAGGTGATTGGAGGAAGGTATAAGGGATGTCAGGGGTAAGTTTTTTTTAAACAGTGGTGGGTGCGTGGAATGCACTGCTGGCAGAGGTTGTGGGGGCAGATACATTAGGGACATTTAAAAGATTCTTAGATAACCTTCCATTTCTCTATCATTCATGTGGCTATCTGGGAGGGAAGGGTTAGATAGATCTTAGAGCAGGATAAAATGTCAGCACAACATCGTGGGCTGAAGGCATTACTGTGCTGTTATGTTCTACAACAGACCAAGAAGCTAAATGTGCTGATACCTGCCCCCATGAGGCCAGTTTGACTCATCCTATCACTGACATTCCCACATTCTACACATCCTACCCCCACCTCTCCTACTGAACACTAACTGGCATCTTTCTCTGCCAGTTCTAGTGAAGGGACCTGAAATATTAACTGTTTCTCTTTCCACAGAAGCTGTCTGACCTGTTGGGTTTTCTACAATTTTCTGCTTTTGTCTGGGATTTTCAGCATCTGCATTTTTTTGATCACTGGACAGCCTCTTACTGAATTTTGCCCTGACAAGGGCAAACAAAATTGTGAGCTCAGTGTTTCACCTTCCTTCCACTGCTCCCTACTGATCTCTGCATTACCGGTCTGCTTTGCTGCTTACGGGGAACAAACGAAAGTGCAGGGGCGGTGTTTGAGATGACTTTGCCTGTTTTAGCCTCAATGTTTTCAAGGTCACACAGGATGCTGGGAGTTGTGCAGTCACATTACTCTGCAGAGCTTAAGTGCTCTTCAGACACCTCCCTTGAGACTCTAGATTTAGAATCTGTGGCGGATCCAATTTTGCACTGATCCAGTAAGGTGTCACATTTCCCAGGATTTTTTTTAACATTTTGTGTGGTTCTGCTTCCCTTCTCTCCTATAACTGCAGTCAGTCATGTACTGAATCCCTGGAAGGCTGCAGTGTAACTGACACGGGCTTAATGATGACTGAGTATTGATGTGATAATGTTACAGGAATATCAGTTTCACTGGAATGGCCAACATATTAACAGGCAATGAATATTAGGGATTTGCTTTGTTAATTCAGAGGGAGGTGAATTAGGAGATCCCATTAGGGCTGAGTTAAAGTGCACTTATGTTGGAAATCAAATGTCTGCTACACTCAAAATCAATATTTATGGAACATTTTGATATTAAGCATTATATAGATGGTGGAATGAGTTACAACATTAAGCTTTCGTCTATGATACAACCAGATAACTGCCCTAAATACATTTTTTTGTAACAGGAAAAATATCAGACAATTTCCAGAGCTAACCCAGCTCCTTCCCAATCCAATGTCTTGCCAGAAACACCTCCAATAATTTATCGAGCCCCTGTTTTCCCTCTGCATCAGTGAAGCTCCTCGGTAACTGATCTTGCTGCTCACATTACCCTTGTATGTGGGCGTGTCCCACCCACAGCTACTGGCTCCCTGGAAAGTCATTTTATTCCTTCTCTCACCTGATCCTTCCACTATCACAAGGAATCCAATAGGAGGATCACCGAGAGTCTGACAGGAATTCACAACTAGCTGCTTCATCTGAAGGGAGGTGAGAACGTGGACCTCACTCCCACATGGAATGGATGAACTGAGTAGTTTAATGTGTTTAAGGGGAGGCTGGAGGTGAAGGGAATAGAGGATTGTGTTGAATGATTTGGTTGAGGAAAGATGGAAGGAGGATTGAGAAGAGCATAAAGGCCAGCACAGACTGGTTGGGCCAAATGGCCTTTGCTGTATATCCGCTGTGTTATCAACAGTTGCCCCATGGTAGACAACCAGTGACCTCCCTGAGTCGCACGGCTAGGTTGGCAATAGACACTATGGCTCAGTTGGAAACCATTCCTCCAACCTTTGCAGCCGGCGTGATTTCTCCTGAGACGTGAGCAGGTAACCTTGGCTGCTGCTCCCGGAGAGGGAGGCACGGAGGGACTGCAACACTTGTCTGTGGTCTCCCTACAGATGAGATGTTAAACTGACACCCCATCTCCCTTCCCAGGTGGACAGTAAAAATCCCGCAACACAAAATGAAGAACAGTAAGAGTTTCTTTCATGGCCCAGCCAACAGCTGACATGTCTTCAGTCACTGGTGTTTGTGGGAGCTTGCTGTGCCCGAATCGGTTGCCACTACATTTCCTACATTACAACAGTGACTACACTTCAAAAATTGTCTGTGGAACATTTTGGCATTATCCAGAGGATCTGAATGGCTCTATAGAAATGAAAGTTATTGCTCTGATATTTAGAGGAATCTCTTGCAGATAGGTGTGGTGATGTCCTGCACATGGGCCATCATGGTTGGTTGTGGGACAAGGCTGGTAAGGAGGCCAAATTATCCAAACTTCCACAGTGAAGCAGAGTTACCGTGTCTGGACACCAAATAATCGGGGATTTTCACAGCTGCTAGAAGTGCTGATGTGGTGCCCCCTCCACCCTCCCAGTCTTTGGGAAGAGGGGACAGCTACAGTTGGAAAAGCTGTGTTGGGAAAAAGTGACAGAGAAAAAGGGTGATGAGGGGTCTTTGATCTGGAGTGTTACCTGTTTTGTTTCCCACAGATGCTGCCTGACCTGTCATGGAATCACAGAAATGGCCCTTTGGTCCATCTCATCCATGCTGGCCATGATATCCATCCATGCTGATCCATTTCCCTGCATTAGGCCCCCATCCCTCTACACTTTTCCTATCTAAGTACCTATCCAAATGCCTTTTTGGATGTTGTAACTGTACCCTCCTCTCCCACCTCCTCTGGCAGCTTGTTTCTCCCCCCCCCCCCCACCACCCGTGTGGAAAAACCTGTCCCTTGGATCTCCTTTACATCTCTCCCCTCTCTTAAACCCGTGCCCTCTAGTCCCAGACTCTCCTGTCGTGGGAAAAAGACTGACTCTCAATCCCATCTCTGCCCCTCATAATTTTATAAAGCTCCACAAGGTCACCCCTCAGCCTCCTCCATTCCAGTGAGGATAGACCCAGCCTGTCCAATAACAACATCCCTCCACTGCAGGCAACATCCTGGTGAATCTCTTCACACTTTCTCTGTTGCTGCCACATCCTGTCATGTGGTGCCCAGGACTGTCCACGATACTTGAAGTGCCGTCTACCCAAAGCTTTGTACAGTTGCAACGTGACATCCCAACTCTTATACTCAGCCACTCAACTGATGAAGACAAGTGCTGAATGCCTTCTTCACTACCCTATCCACCTATGTCACCACTTTCAGGGAGCTGTGGACTTGTACTCCAAGGACCCTCTGTACATCAACGCTCCTATGGTCCCTGTCTATGTCCTACCAGAATCTGACTTTCCAAAGTGCATTACCTCACTTGTCTGGATTAGATTCCATCTGTCACTGTTCTGTCCAACTTTCCAGCTGATGTGTCCCACTGTATCCTTAGACAACCTTCACTATCTATGACTCCACCAATTTTCACGTAATCTACAAATTTACTGATCAGACCACCTACATTCTCATCCAAGTCATACGTACACCACAAACAGCAAAGGTCCCAGCACCAGTGAGTTGGGAGATTCTGTGCTGCTTTCACTGGGTTTCCACACGCTCCTGTCGTACAGACTTGAAGTTTCAACGTCTGCTGACACTCCTTCCTCCATGCTGACTGGTCCACGGGCCAGTTTTTTTCTGAGCAGACTTTAAGGCATTTTCTTTCTTTGGGGGGGAAAACTCTTGTCATGATGGAGCCTGGAGAAGAATGCCAGGTTCTGGTGTCAGCCAGAGAAAATGAAGGTGACAAAAGGGAGATAAGATAGAGGGGGAGAGAAAAGGGAGATTGTTCTGACAAGGGGTCACAGACCCAAACATTAGATATTTATCTCTCCACAGATGCTGCCTGCCCTGCTGAGTTTCTAGTGTTTTCTATTTTTGTTTCAGATTTCCAGCATCTGCTGTTACCTTGATTTTCAGATTTTTAAGGCTATTTGGCCATTGTGTAGGGCCCAACTGAGGCCTCATTCAAACATGTTTATTTTTTAGATTTCTTTAGTGACATGTACATCAAAACACAGTGAAATGCATCTTTTGCGTAGTGTTCTGGGGGCAGCCGCAAGTGTTGCCACTTTTCCAGCACCAACATAGCGCGCCCACAACTTCCTAACCCGTACCGTCTTTGGAATGTGGAGGAAACCGGAGCACCCGGAGGAAACCCACGAAGTCCACAGGGAAACGTACAAACTCTTTACAGACAGTGGCAAGGAATTGACCCAAGTTGTTGGTGCTGTAGTAGCATTACACTAACCACTACACTACTGTGCATGATGTCTGTGATAGTTCAGGTATACATCTTGTCACTGACTATTGTACCTGGGATTGTGTCTGGTGGCGGGTAAGTCTGTGATGAGACCTTGGTGCAATAAGTGTAGACTGAAGTGGTCCTTGAACTTGGTGTCCAATGCTTATGTGCAGTGCAGGGACTAACAATGAAACACTCCATTGAACAGTGTTGGACAGGAGTGAACTGTTCCTTGACGGTTCTGTTTGGTAACTTATGAAGCACAAGTATTGTCCTTGGGGAGTTCAACTGGGGGAGTATGTCTTGTACTGCCAACCCGTGCCACAGGCACAAATTACACATTTACCGAATGGTTTTCAGGCGCCATCCACAGGAGACAAAAGGGATTGCAGATGCTGGAATCTGGAGCAACACACAATCTGCTGGAGGGAACTCAGCGGGTCGAGCAGCGTCTGTGTGTCGCGGTGGGGTGGGGGCGAGGAAGTGTTGACGTTTCAGGTCAACATTCTGCAGCAGGACACTCCAGCAGATTTCTCCTAGATAATAAGTATAGGAGTAGAATTGTCAATCAGACCATGTGGGTCTGCTCACATCAACTCAACCAAACCCATTCTCCTGTCTTCTCCCTGTAACTCTTAACCCCCTCACCAATCAAGAACTGTTCATCTCTGCCTTAAATACAACCCAATGACTTGGTCTCCACAGCCCTCTGTGGCAACAAATTCCACAGATTCACCACCCTCTGGCTGAAGAAAATTCCTCCTCAATCTCTGTTCTAAAAGAGATGTCCCTTTATTCTGAGGCTGTGCCCGGCTGGTCCTAGAATCTCCCACTGATGGAAACATCCTCTCCACGTCCACTCTATTCCAGGCCTTTCAGTATCTGGTAGGTTTCAATGAGATCTCCCTGCAGCTCTGAATCCCTCCCTGAACCCTGCCTCCCACTTCTCTCTCTTCTCTTCCCCCCCCCCCCCCCCCAGTGAAATGCAGGGCTGAGGTCTTGGATGCTAAAGACGTGATCACCACTATTGGAACAAAGCGAGTGAGGGGTAAATAAGGGCCCAGAATTGGAGCTGGAACATTTGGAGGCCTGAAGGGCAAGAGGTTACAGCAATAGGGCAGGACAAAGGACATGGAGAGGTTGGGTGGGAATTTCAGTCAGGCAGAATAATCGTGGCATTACCACACCTCAATGAAGTGCAGGTCCCCTTCTCTCTATCCTCCATTCCTGCAGTCCTTTCAAGACACTTGCTCTCCTCCAACTCTGGCCCTCAGCACATCTCTGATTTTGATTGTTCCATTGCTGGCAGCTGTGTTTTAGCTTCTGAGAACCTCCAAGTTTTTGTCATTAAACCCCCTTGTCTCCCTTTCCTCCCCTGGGGGACATCTCCAAACCCAAAAGCAATAAACCACAGATGCTAGAAAACTGGAACAGAAAATGATGAAAGATCACAGGCCTGAAACATTAATTTCTCACCTCTCTCATTCTCCACAGATGCTGTCTGACCAGCTGAGTACTTAGTGCTTTCAGTTTTTATTTCAGCATCTGCAGCTTTTGAATCTGGCTTCTCCACTCCTGGTTCCTCCAGCCTGAAGACCTGTTTCTTTAATTGTCCCATGACCAACTCGCTCACCTTGCTCGGTAACTCCTTGTTGTTTAATCCTTCCTGTCTTTCACCCTTTCACACAACTCCCTTCTTTCACTGCAGCTTAAACTTCACATAGTTTTGGTGAAACTAAAATGTTAAAACCCTGTTTTCCTCAAGATGCTGCCTGACCTTCTGGAAGTTTTCAGCATTTTCTGTTTTTATTCCTTTAAATTTACCACCATCTGATCTTTTGCATCAGAGCTTTTTGTTTGATACACTTCCCTGGAGCACTGGGGGATCGGTTTTATTGACGAAGGTCACAATATACAAGTTGTTGCTTTTATTCTTTCAACAACTGGTATGTTTAGCATTGGAAGATGGTAAATTTAAAGGAAGAAAAGCAAGCTGTGTTGCTTTTCTGAGATGCACTTTGGGGCAGTGAGATATGAACTCTGATTCTGTGCACTGTGAGCTCCATACACCGGGCGTGTGAGTTAGCAGCTCGATCAACCAGTATCCTGCAGGAAGGGTAAAACAGCCTTAAACCAGTAACTCCAGGCAACACTTCTGTTTTCATCGAACTCCTGCTCCTGATGATGGGATGAGTGCAGGAGGACCAGAGAGGCTTGGCTGCGTAGAGGAGGCCCTGCAGCCCATCATGCGTATCCTGGACATGCTCTACAACTTGCTCTGCAAAGACTCTGACTAGAGAAGAACAAGAAACAGGAGAAGAGGGAGGCCATTCAGCAAGATCATGGCTGCTTTCCTGCCTCAACACCATTTTCCTTCTCTGTGACATATCCAGCAATGTTAGTTTTGAATGCAGTCATTGCCTGAACATCCAAAGTGGAGAATTCCAAAGGTTCACCACCCCTTGGCTGAAGAAATTGCACCTCATTTCCCTCCTAAATGGCTCCTCAGCCAGGGGAAGCATCCTCCTGTACCTACCCTGTCCATCCCTCTGAGAATTTTACCCATTCCATTGAGGTCACCTCTCATTCTTCTATATTCTAAAGAGTCAAGGCTTAGCTGGCTCAATTACCCCTTGTGACAGACCTACCATCTTGGAAACCGGTCCTGTGAATCCTCACTGCACTCCCTCCCTAGCAAGTTTAATTTTTTTTTGGATAAGAAGACCTGATTGAACAAATACTCCAGCTATGTTCTCACCAAGGTCCTGTACACTTGCAGTGAACATACCTGTACAACTGCCTTTTGAAAGTTTTTAACAGATCTAATTCTACTGCCATCTCGGGTTGTGCAGTTCAGACCCCAACAGCCTCTGACTGGAAGACATTCCTCATTTTTTTAAAAATCCTTTTGGCAATATTTTAAATCCATAACCCCTGGTTACAATCCTCATGCCAACAGAACAGATTCCTCCCTCCTTGCCCTATAAAGACTTCATTTGGAATATCTGTGGTAGGTAGGATCATGGAATAGAATCAGAGTTTTACAGGACATTCAGTTCACTGTGGACGTAGGAGCTGGCAGATGTGGAACCTGAAGCAGAAAGCAAGCTGCTGGAGGAACTCCACAGGTTGAGCAGCATCTGTTGGGGGGGGGGGGGGGAAGGAATTGTTGACTTTTCAAAACCAAAGATGAGTTTATTGTCAAATGCACATATGTGTGTGCACAGGTGCAATGAAAAACTTCCTTGCAGCATCACAGGCACATAGCATCAGATGAGCTGCAGTCACAAGAGAAACATAAATTATACATTTCTTTTACAAGAAATAACACAATTAGAACAAAGTCCTGGTGGTGTGGGACTTCAGGCTTCTGTACCTCCTGTGCCAGCATTGGTGCAGGGTCTTGACCCAAAACAATTCCTCTCCCCCCACAGATGCTGCTTGACCTGCTGAGTTCCCCAGCAGATTGTTTTTTCCTTCAATCTACTGTACCTGTGCCGTCTCCATATAACACAATTCAGGCAGTCCCATTTCCTCGCTCATTCCCCATTGTCCTGCATTTACCTTCAAACCTTCATCCAATTCCCATTTGAAACTCACGGTTGAATCCCTGTCCATCACACTCTGGGGTCTCCCTTTCACCAGCTCTGCTCAAGGGAGAAACAGTCAGTTACCCCAACCTTTCCACATAACCAAGTCCTTTATCCTTGTTACTTTGCTCTGTACTCGCTCTGAGACCTAGATCTCCATCCATGAATGTGGTGTTCAGAGCTGGACACCATCTCGCACCAAACAAGAAGCTTGCAAAGGTTTCGTGTGAATGCTTTGTATTCAATGCTCCAGTTACAAAGCCTGTTTCCTCTCCTCTTTTCAAAGCCACAATCCAATCACCTCTAACTACGAAAATCAAAATAACTACAGATGCTGGAAACACTCAGCAAGTCAGGCAGCATCTGTGGGAAGAGAAACGGTTGACTTCTGAGTTCTGATGAAGAGTCTTTGGCCTTTGACTTCATGAAGTAGGCTTCATGATGGGTGAATGACATACTCCTGCTTCTGTTCCTTCAGTTCACAAGCTGGGATCGAGGGCTATGTTTGGACACTGCCCAATAGATGAGGAAGGGTCAAAGATGAGTAGGAACTCTGGCTGGTTCCTCCCACCCACCTATTGCTCAATCAGACACACTGTGACCAATAGCAGAATGGTGTTCAAACTGAAACATTGACTCTTCCCAGATGCTGTCTCACCTGCCGTATAGGCTAACTTTGGACTGTGACTCCAAAGCTGTCAGTCTCAAATTATTATTCATGTTTTGGTACAACTTGGTAGCTTCACCAGTTGAGTAATTATAAGGCCAGGCAGCAGAATCTGGGATTGTTCTTGTAGTAAAAACTGTTGCGGAGAGATTTACTAGATGCACAAGATCATCACTGTTTTAGATTCTTTAGGACAGAGAGAAACTGTTCCCATTAGTAAGTGGTTCAAGGACCAGTGGGTATAGCTAAAAAAATTGGACAAATGGGAAAACTTCCAATTTTCCGTAGGAAGTGTTTATAATCCGGAACTCTCTGCCTATAGAGGTGGTGGACACTGAATCAGGCAGGACCTTCAAAGGGGAATTGGGTAGTACTGACAGACTATGTGCAGGGTTGGGGACGTGAGCGATTCTATATGCATCAGAATAAACAGTGTGCGCCAGTGGGTTATCTCACTCTGGACAACACCAGAACTCAATCCAGTCCTTTCCTTATGCAAGTTTTAAAGCTTCAACGATTTGCATTTATTTTAGTTTCTTGAATGTCAGAAAATGTCCCAAGATGTTTGTCAGATACATTATTAGATAAAGCTGGATGCTGAGCCACATATGGAGGTATGCAGACAGGTGACCAAAACTGGGTGAAATGAGTACATTTCGTTCACTGACACAAAGGGGAGGTAGTTGATGGCAATGGGTAAGGGGTGGGAAAATGAGACTGATGGAGTTACTCTATTAGGAGCTGGAGTTGACTTGGTGGGCTGAATGGCCTCCTTCTGTGCCATAACAATTCTACTGTCCCATAACCTGTTTTATTCTCTCTAGATTTATTTTGCCTGATGGTGTTGGTGTCTGGAGTTCAGGCTGTGGCCAGTGCAGTGATAACCTCACCTTCAGGACCCATCATCTATCCCCACACACCAACAATTCCACTCAGTGAACTGTTTGACCGTGCTGCTGATATCTCCCACCAGATCCTCACCGACTCTGCAAATATATACAATGAATTTGTGAGTATATTTATATTGATCACAAAGTACTGTTTACAACATACCCAACAATCAAGTGCGTAGAGTGAGCAAGAGACTTGGCAGGGGTGCACATATGGATCATAGGGGATCGAGCCCTGGCAGAAGTTTTCAATATCCTGCAAAGAGTTTGAGAAGTTAAAAAAACAAAGATTATTGGTGTGTGGTGACAGATAAGCCCTGGGTGAGGATTCCAGTGAGAAATACAACTGCAAACTCAGAAGTATTTGATTGAGAATCAATGATGTGATCATTGAGAAAGAGGTCAACGTTGACAGTTGGTACTTTTTCTCCAGTAAAATATCCTGAGGTGTTTCACAAGAGTTGACTTAAATGTAGCGGTTACCGTAACGCTATTACAGCGCCAGTGACCTGGGTTCAATTCCCGCCGCTGTCTGTAAGGTGTTGGTAAGTTCTCTGTGTCTGCGTGGGTTTCCTCCGGGTGCTCCGGTTTCCTCCCACATTCCAAAGACATACAGGTTAGGAGTTGTGGGCATGCTATGTTGGCGACGGAAGAGTGGCAACACTTGTGGGCTGCCCCCAGCAATTCTCAGTAATGCAAAAAAAGACGCACTTCACTGTGTTTCAATGTACACGTGACTGATAAATAAACAACATCTTACGTAACATTGATATTGTGCCAAAGAGCCGGAGACTAGGGGAGATGGCCAGAAGCTTGGTCAAATAGAAACAGAAAATGCTGGAATCAGGGCTGGAAATATCTGTGGAAAGAGAAATGGGTAACTTTTGAGACTGAGGACCATTTATAAATGTTTTCTATTGTTTTCAGTTTCCAGCATCCGCAGTTTCTTTTGATTTTCAGCTTGGTTACACAGGTAGGATATAAGGAACAAGCTCAGTGAGATGGAAAGGCAAGGCATGGAGAAGAAATTCCTGAACTAGGGAATTGAACAGCTGAAGGCACAGCCACCAATGGCAATAGATCAGGATTCCACAAGAGGCCAGAAATGGATTTCTGAAGGAGGTGAAGAGGTAGGGAGCTCACAGGCAGTTGGGAATATAAATTTCACGCTAAGACCATCATTGGAATATGAAACATCACCAGCAGTTGAAGCTGAATCCAGCATGATATTTAAAAGAATTGGATAAACATTGAAGCATATTAATGGGTCCAAGGAAAATGCAAAGAAATAGGGAATTAACATGGGACATGTAAAGTGTTTCACTGCTGAGTGAACAGGAAATCTATACTTATACTGACACTTGCCCACCCACAACTCCCACCCTGCACCACAAACTTAGCCGTAAACCCCGAACCCAGCGCTGTGAATGCAATAAAAAATTCTATAATCAGTAACTTACTTGTTGCATCCATTCTCTGTGTCATTGACGGTACCAGCCCCCTCCACATCCCCCTTCCATTTCCAACCACCCAAACACCCCTCCTCTCTCCCCTCCCACATCACCAACCAGCTCCTTGACGGTGTCAAATGCAGCAATGGAGAATCCAATTCTACAGACTAAACAATATTTTTTTGGTGTAGAAAAGTTAATTTAGGAAATTTGGAAATAAACCCCGATTTAAAAGAAAATTGAGCTAATTAAAAAAAAAATGGAGCAGTCAGTAGATCTGCTGCCTCACAGCTCCAGTGACCCTGACCCTGACCTCTGGTGCTATCTGTGTGGAGTGCACATTCTCTCTGTGACCTGGCTCCCTCCAGGTGCTCTGGTTTCCTTCCACATCCCGATTTCGTGTAAGTTGATAGGTTAATTGGCCCCCGTAAATTGCCCCTAAGTGTTGTTTGTTGGATTGTGGGGAGAACAAAATAGGATTAGTGTAGGACTGGTATAAATGGGTGCTTGATGGAGAGTGCAGACACAATGGGCTGAAGGGCCTGTACTACATGATTCTATGACTTTAAAATTCTCAACTAGACAGAGCGTAACTACAATTGCCACACTGTTGAGAAACCAGAATGAAACTGCAAAGTTTAAATCAGACAATGTAAGCACGTGTCTGCTGTGGGATCGGTTGGAAGCATTCATATCTCTGAGGCAGTAGACGAATGGATCAGTCCCCACTCCAGAGATATGATCTTATAATCCAAGTTGACAGAGCAGTTCTAAAGGGAGCTTCTCAAACAGGCCCTGGGAGACTGCGGGGGACTTGCTCCCACCTGTTCTGTGGTGGCTGATGAAGCTCACTGGGGACTTGCAGGCTCTGCCCGGTGAGGCAGGAGGTGCTTGACGGAGCAGGTGGAATGGGGGAGTGCCCTTTCCTGCCACTTCACTGGGCTCTTGACTCAGTGGAGATGCTCCTCCATTTGGTTCAGTCATGGATTCCCATGAATCAGTGAGGATGTTGCAAATTTTCAGGTAGGCTTTGATAACACTCATGAAGCACTTTTTTTCTGTCCTGGTAATCTCTTGTTTTATGAAACATTACAAGGAGTGCTCCAGTCCTGGCTGTGGATCAATTGTCAGACCAATGACCTGCTTGTCTTGTTATTTGGATGTTAAAAATTCCAGGGCATGGATTTCTAATCTGGCCAATATATATCATAGAACGTAGAACAGTCCAGCAGGGGACAGGCCATTCAGCCCACAATGGTATATCGATGTTGATGCCAATTTATTCTGAATGCCCTTCTCCTGTGTATCATCCACATTCCTCCACTCCCTTCCAGCAAACTATTATTTGGTTATTATACTGGCTGCAGAACTGGTGGTATGTGTTTCAGATTAACCTGTGACTGAACTTTAAAAGTATATTCAGAAATTGCAAGTCTTTCCTTCGGTTTGTAAGCACTGACAATTAAATGCAATTCCAGTGTGAAAAAGGTTGTGAGGAGGTACAGGCTGTCAGGGAAGAGTCGTTTATAGATTAATGGTTTAGAAATTCTTTCTCTCTCCCCCAGACCCAGCATTACATGCAAGGGGAACAGCCCTTATTCAGAGCTTTCAACACCTGCCACATTGCCTCTGTGGTGACTCCCCGCAACAGGCATGAAGCATCACAAACTCGCGTGAGTATTTCTCCAGAAACGGAACTTGCAGGTTCTTTGAACTTGGATTTCTCACGGCTCCGAGCATGTGGCACATGTCACGGGTTGGCTGTTAGGACCAGGAATCGATCCCAGCGGTGAACAGGAATGGAATATAGGCAACCCCCACGTTACAGCTACTCGAGTGACGGAAGTTCACCCTTACAGAACTCACAAATCACTACCCAAGAATTTGAGACACTGAATAAAATTCATTCTCATGAGGGAGAAAAATAAATAACACATTTATTTTCTACTCTCGTTTCTTGAGGCATGCACAGATGACGCAGATCACGATACGGACTGTTTCCTTGGAACACAACTCCTCCTGTAACGTGGGCGCTGCCTGTGCAGCACAGCTGGGCCCATCTGCATCTGTCTGTACTCAATTGATACAGTGACATGAATTACCTGTGTCCTGGCATTTTGATGGCAAAAGCCTGGATACGACAAACCAAAGAACTTCCCCTGTGGTTTCAGCTCTGCAGTTTCCTTGGTCAGTTTCTCAGGGGGTCCACTGTGGAAGGGTAAGGCAGGGCTGAGACCTATTCTAGCCCTGCTACTTCCAGCTCATCCTCCCCCCCCCCCCCCCCCCCCCCACCCCCTTTCCCTTTTACCAACATGCAAAGTTCGATGATGTGACTTGGGTTTCTTACAACTCCCACCACCCAGTGACCTAAACCTGCCGGGCGGCAGTTTGAAAGCCTCCATTGGCCTCTGTGGCTAATATATCTTTCCAAGGCCCCTACATTGTGGAATACTGGTGGGATATTTGACAATGTAATCACTGAAGAGGTGATTTCTTTCCTCATCTTTAGGGCCAAGGTCAGTCTTACAGCACATGGAATCGAAAAGATGTAAAATTTGCAAAAGTTATGTATTTTTTAATTTCTAACGTTCTGTGTTTGACTTTAAGACTGAGGACCTCCTGAACATTGTAATTTCTATTCTACGCGCCTAGCCAGACCCTCTACAGTACGTGAACGCTAAATTCAGTGACGTGCAAGGGACCTCCGGCATCATATTGCCTCAGATAGTTGAGGTCACCAAGCAAATAAATCAACTCGCCAAAGGACTGAATAAGATAAACAAGCAGGTACAGTCACAGTGATGTGGTTTAAGGAAAAGATGATTAAAAACAGCACCTTCTGTGACCTTATGACTTTCCAAATGCTCTAAAACCAATAAAAAGATTTTCAGCTGCATTCTGTTGCTGCCAATTTGCACACAGGACGTTCCTGCAAACAAACTGTGGTAACTGACAGATAATTTAGTCCTTTTATAGAGCTATAACGGCACAGAATCCATGCTAACCATCAATCACTCATCTACAATACTCCCAATGGCCAGCACTTTGTCCGTAGCCTTCTCTGCCTTTGCAGTTCGGGTGCTCATCTGACTACTTCCTGCACATTGTGCCACCGCCCAGTCAGCGTGTTCCTGGTTCCATCCTCCCTTGGTGAAACAAGTCCAGCTCAGATCCTCACTGAACCTATTTTCATTTGATGGCCCTGGGCCTGTACTTGCTGGAGTTTAGAAGAATGAGGGGGGAATTTCATTGAAATCTACCAAATATTGAAAGGCCTGGATACAGTGGACATGGAGAGGATGTTTCCAGTAGTGGGAGAGTCTAGGACCAGAGGGCACTGCCACAGGATAAAAGGACATCCCTTTAGAACAGAGATGAGGAGGAATTTCTTTAGCCAGAGGGTGATGAATCTGTGGAATTTACTGCCACAGACGGTTGTGGAGGCCAAGTCATTGGGTGTATTTAAAGCGGAGGTTGATAGGTTCTTAATTAGTAAGGGTTTCAAAGGTTATGGGGAGAAGGCCGGAGAATGGGGTTGAGAGGGAAAAATAAAAATAGATCAGCCATGATTGAATGGCGGAGCAGACTCGATGGACTGGCCTAATTCTGCTCCTATGTCTTATGGTCTTATTTTCCTCTGTCCCCCAACCCTGAAACTTTTAGATGTGGGATAAGTATTAGCCAAAAGACATTTGAATAACTTTGAAAATGTCTCTTTGCAACACTTACTTCCAGTGAAGAGTGCATACTTGATATAATGTCTCATCGGAAAGGCAGCACCTCTGACAGTGTAGCCCTCTGTAGCACAGCTGGTAGATATGCCTTACTGCTCCAGCAACCTGGGTTCAACCCAGACCTGGGTTGCTGGCTCTCTGGGTGGAGGGTGCATATTCCCCCTCACCACATGGATCTCCCCAGTTTCCTCCCACACCCTAAAGATGTGTGGATTGGCAGGTTAATTGGCTGCTGTAAATTGCCCCTAGTGTGTAGGTGAGTGGTAGAATCTGGGGGGAGCAGATGGGAATGTGGGGAGAATAAAATGGGATCAGTGCAAGAGGAATGTTAGTGGATGCTTTGTATCCATTCTGGTGTCTTTCAAATCCCAGTGGCGTCATGGAGGGAGCAAACAGCAAACAACACCCCACCGTCCACTGTAATCTGAGCTGTTCTGGCTGTTAGTTCATAGTACAGCAGGAGACCATTTAGTCCATTGTAACAGTCCCAGCTCTCTGCTAGAACAATCCAGGACTAATCCTAACATCCTGAGCACTCCGTGATGCAAATGTCATCTGTGGTCAGGAGGTCAGTGCTGAGTCATTGGCCCATATTGCATGAAAGCAGCCCCCTCAGCCCACCAAGTCTGCACTGACAATCAAGCACTGTCACAGGGAGAACATGCAGTTCCACAGCAGACATCAGTATTGAACCTGAATCAATGGAGCCATGAGGCAGTAGGGCTAACCATTGCACTGCTCCTGAGTGCAGGGTAATTACCCATTTACCAATGAATTGCTTCTTGGTTCTACCACAGGTTGGGCAGCCCATTGGAGATGACCAGACATCACAATGGGAACAACCTTCGGCTGAGGATATGGATGGGATAATAGTGCAGCTGCACGACATCCTGTTCTGCTTCAGTTGTAACATGGACAAAATTTACACCTTCCTTAACTGCAGGTATTCGCCAAGTGCAAGATGCTAAAAAGCTAATTTGTGATCAGTACTGGAATTCTCATCCTACACTTGCAATAGTACCAGTTACAAATTTAACAACACAGATATGTGAAAAATTATGGATGGTTTGTTTAGTTAGTTCAGTCAATTTCCTCGACAAAGGGCTAAAGGGTAACTTCTGATGCCGATTGATGCAATATCCTCACCCCCCGCCCTCGGTCAGTTAGCTGCAGATTTTCACGCAGCAGAATCCGCACATTACCAACAGACAATATTCAATGTTCTGGTGTTAAATTGTTTTGGCCCTACCAGGTCTCTCAGTAATGACCTACCCTTTGACAGCTCACTCTCCACGGTCAGAGTATCAGATATTCTGTCCTCGATTATACACCTTGGCAATCTCCTAATCACAGAAACCAAGTCTATGACGTCTTTCTTCCCCTCCTTCACTTTTATAGTGGAGTATCATGTGCCATTTTCCACACCAACAGAAAACTGAATGGATGTCTTATGAGACAGGAGAGATGTATGCAGTGGAGGCTCCTAGGGAATCAGTACTTGGACCATTACCTTTCTTGTAATGGTGACCTCGACTTGGGTTGAATGAGTGTTACACCAGTCAGGACACAGTAACTGATTGATGCCACAGTTTTAAAAGCCTGCTGAAATTTCAATACAAGATATTCCCTAGCTGGTCCCACTCTCCTCACTGGAGCTGCCTACTCTATTCCCATCAGTATGTGGTCACTAGTTAACTTACTGATATTCCAGAGGCCTGACTAACAATTCAGAAACCCGAATTCCAATCACACCACAACAGCTGCAGAATTGAAATTAATAATGTGGAATTTGAAGAAAGTTAAAACACCAACCAGTCTTAGTAGCGACTACCATGAAAAAGACTAGATGGTTGCAAAAGCCCACCCAGGTCTCCATTGTCTGTCAGGGAGGACACCTGCCATCCTTGCCTGGTCTGTACTCCAGCCCCATCTCCACGTGTTGATTACTAAACCACAGAAACTCATGGTTGTTGGAGTCTCTTATGGCCACCCATCAGGATTTACCCTTTACTGATGCACTTTTAATCATAATCTGATTATGCTCAAGTTTATATTTTTAAGCTTTTATTCAACAATGCATCTATGGTGAAAAGGATGAAAATAAAATTTTGATGAAGCCAAATCTTCACTTGGGCTAAATCTTTAACCCAACCCACCTCGGTGCAGGTGATGCATTGTTACACTGCAGTTTGTTCACCTACTGTGTAACTCAGTGTGTGTGGATTTGAGAGCCATCACACATGGCAGCACAAAGATCAGGCCACCATTTCATTACAACAGTGGGGATGGGGTGTGCAGTGTTGTTGGAGACACCAAAGTTCCTATGGAGATTAAACCAAGGTCCAGCCTGCTTTAGCTGATGAATGTAAAACAGATCACAATGCTACTATCAAAGGGGAACTGTGATCATGACCTCCCTCCAGCAACACCACAAGATAACTCATTTATTTTCAACTGCCTCAGTTAATGACACTTCAAACATACATCTGCAGATGGAGACACAAGAGACTGCAGATGCTGGAACCTGGAGCGATGCACAAAGCGCTGGAGCAACTGTGGGTCAGGCAGGGAATGGACAGTTCCATGTTTCAAAAGCCATTTCCCTCCATAGATGCTGCCTGACCTGCTGAGTTCCTACGTTTTGTGTGATACATCTGCAGAGTAAGGGTCACTGTGTAAACCGTGCCCACCACTGAAATTCATGGTGGAAGTTTATTTTTCCATCCTATGATTTTCAGTCCATTTTAATTCCTCTTCAGGCTGTGCTGAAACTCTGCGCACAGACTTTCTCCGGTACCAAACCACGAGCATCAGACCTCTTCCTTGGCCTCCTGGCAAAGTAATGAATGGGCAGAACTCAGGACAGTACATCAGGGACTGGGAATAAATAAACCCAATGAATCAGCAGATGGTGCTGGCTTCAGGTACTCATGTGCTGGTGCTTAATATCTGGTTGGTTGTCTGAAAACCTGCATACCCAACTGTAAGGAGGTCTAGTTCATTCTCTCAGTTTCAGATCGTTCTATCTCAGTCCATGAACTTCCAATCACCTCATCCAAATTGAACAATGCAAGTCCCTTCGCAGTGAAGGGAGAGAGGAAACTTGCATTTATATAGCTTCTATCACAAGTGTCCCAGGATGTTTTGTTGCCAATGAAGCGCTGTCACTATTGTAATATAGGAATCCTGGCAGCTATTCATGCACACATTGAGGTCCCATGGACAATTATGTGGAAACGATGATTATTTACTTTTACTGATGATGAATAAGGGATTAACATTGGTCAGGAAACTGGAGGAAACCCTCTGGTCTTCTCTCAAAGAGTGACCTGGGATCTGTCTACATCTACTGGAAGAACAGGTGGGGCTTCAGCCTGACATCTCAGCTGAAAGGCCAGTGCAGCACATCCTCAGTACTGCAATAGTGTGCCAGACAAGAATGAAAATCAAAGAAACTGAGAATGCTGGAGACACTTAGTAGGTCGGACAATATCTGTGGAGAGAGACAGTCAACGTTTCAGGTCTCACACCTTTCATCAGAACTGGGATCTGACCTCAGGCTTGAAACAATAACTGCTTCTCTCTCCACACTCTGCCTGACCTGCTGAGTTCCCAGCATTTACTGTTTTTATTTCCCAGCCTAGTTTGTTGTGTTTGTCCGTGCAGTGGGTTTTCAACCCACAACCTTTCGACTGAAAGCCCCGAGTTCTCCCCACTGGAGCTGCAGCTGACATAACCTAACTGCTAATCATAACCAGCCCTTGATAAGAACACAAAAACAAGCTAACATCTAACTTACAAACCGTTGACCATTTAGCTGACAACACACTACACAGTTTACCAGCAGTTGAGATCCTTCATCTGAGTCCACTTCCCTCCATAGATGCTGCCTGACCCACTGAGTTCCTCCAGCATCTTGTGTGTTGCTTCAGATTCCAGCATCTGCAGCCTCTTGTGTCTCCACTCTACAGTCTAGTTTCTGTAACACCTTTATATGCAGACGATAAGCCTCAGAGAAGGATGGTGAAACCAAAAACTAGCATGTGCTTCACTCAGAGTCCTTGATAAACTTGCCCACAAGTTCACTCGCCCATTAGATTGATTGACAGAGCAAGCACAAACTTTGGCTGAACAATAAAACATTCTCTAATCCCTTACCAGTTACTAAGAAAAAACCATGAACACTATGAATGAAAGTTAAACCAGAACATCTTTTCCTACAAATAAGCACACAGCAAAAGTTTTTCATGTGGCCTTTTATCAAAATGTAGGACTCCAATGAACAGGCTCTGCTTAAAACCACGTCCTTGCTACAAAAGCAGGCAAGCCCGCTGTGCATTTGAACAATTAGCCAACATCTTGACTCTGAATCATTTATTATGAATGCAATGACAATAACACAGCACTGAGCACAGCCAATCAGCCCTCTGCTGTGAAATAGCTGACCAGCTCTGACAGTTAATATCTCCTGTATACGTAGGCCACACACCAGATGGTGGTCTGAGGCCATGGCTTGGGACAAGGGATGTAATAAAGGGCAATAACTCACTGGATCCAGGCCTGAATTTAATAAACCTATTTTAAAACGCAATTATGACAATGCAAAAATAATATGAAGTGAATGCCATGTCATTAGACTGGAAAGTGACACAACAGAAGTGCAGTGATGGTGAGCACATGGGAATGGAGAACAAGTCCTGGTTGTCTGCTCTTCATGAGTACTGCCGGTCCTGGAAGCATTCACGGTCTTAGGCAGGCTGCACCGGCATCGTTATAGTCAGAACCTGCCAAGAATGGTAGAGAAATTAATCTCTAGACTGGAACTTCATGCCTTTGTGATCATATATCTCTAGACTGGAACTTTATGTCTTTGTGGTCCTGTAAATTGTACCATATACTATGCACTAGAAGGAACAATTCACTCCTGACCGATAGTGCTTGTGTCTCTGCTAGGACATGTACATTGGAAGCAGACACCCAGGAACAGAAAATGAACCTTTCCTAACCAACACCACATCTTGCTTATGTCAGTGCTGTTTCTTGCTCGTGTATTTCAAACATAGAAAACTGTATTTTGATAGCCAACCCACATTTTTTGTGCGTGTTACAATCACTTGACTGTCAGTGTGACTGGAACTCTGCCCAAGTGATAGACTTTGCCTTACCCTGGTATTTCTGTTGAACTGAGAACCGCTTTCCTCTGGGGTTATGTTGTATGGGATGTAAATGTCGAGGTGATAAAGGTCTGGCCTGGCCCACAACACAATTCGGTCCTCTCCCAGGTCAAGCAGTAATGATCCTACTGAATCCTGCAACACAGAGAGATTTTACAGTTACGGAATTGTACAACACTGGAGCATTTTGCTTGTTGGTCTGTGGTGGCTCTTCAGAAGAGCCATCTGATTTGTCCCCATCTCAGCAGGTCAGGCAGAATCAGAGAGGTTAGCAGAGCCAACCTTTCAGGTAGATGAGCCTTCATCAGTATTGGGAACAGTTTGGGACTAAAACAAAACTTCTACATTGCAGAGAAAGTGGGGAAGGAGGCAGAGAACCTGTGGGGTGGTGGAGGTAGGTCCTAAAGACTTCTTTAGATTCTGCATCCAACACCCTAACAGGCAGTGCCTTCCAAATCCTAAACACTTGTTGCATAAGCAGCTTTTCCTTACGTAGCCGGTGTGTTTTGGCATTTACTTCCAACGTCCTCTGGTTACTGACCCTTCATCCACCTAGACCGTTTCTCTACCCAAACCCTTCACAACTGTAGAGACTACTTCTCTTCAAGGACATAAATATACAGTGCAGGTCATCTTTGCTTTTCCTTCCTCTCCTGAAAGTGTCAACTCTCACTGGGATACAGCTTCATGGGCATCAGTCACTTTTCAGTACTTAACTGGGAATTCCTCAGATTAAGGAGGTGTTGATGAGGCTCTATGGGGCACTGGTGAGACCTCATTTGAAATACTGTATGCAGTTTTGGGCCCCTTATCTTAGAAAGGATGTACTGATGTTGGAGGAGGTTCAGAGAAGATTTATGAGGATGATTCCCAGAATGCAAGGGCTTACATACGAGGAGTGTTTGTCGGCTCTTGGACTGTATTCATTGGAGTATAGAAGAATGAGAGGGGACCTCATAGAAACATTTCGAATATTGAAAGGATTGGACAGAGTAGATGCAGCTAAGTTGTTTCCCCTGATGGGTGAGTCCAGGACAAGAGGGCACAGTTTTAGAATAAGAGGGTACCCATTTAAAACAGAGATGAGAAGAAATTTCTTTAGCCAGAGGGTCGTGAATTTATGGAATTCTTTGCCACATACAGCTGTAGAGGCCCAATCATTGGGGGTGTTTAAGGAAGAGATTGATAGGTATCTAATTAGTCAGGGTATCAAAGGATATGGGGAAAAGGCAGGGAATTGGGGCTAGATGAGAGAATAGTTTAGCTCACGGTGAAGTGGCAGAGCAGACTCGATGGGCCAAATGGCCTACTTCTGTCCTTTCGTCTTGTGATCTTATGATATGTGTGCGTCATCCTTGAATATTACTTGACTATTAACAACTTGGATGACAGTATAGGTGTCATGATTAGTAAGTTTGTGGATGACACCAAAATTGGTGGCAAAGTGGACAGTGAAGAAGGTTGTCTAAGGTTAAAACAAGATCTAGATCAACTGGGAAATGGGCAAAGGAATGGCAGATGGAATTTAACTCAGACAAGTGCAAAATTTGGGATGTTAAACCAAGGCAGGACTTGCACAGTAAATGGTAGGGCCCTGGGGAGTGTTGTAGAAACAGAGGGATTTAGGGGTATGTACAAAGTTCCCTGAAAGTGGCAACACAGGTGAAGAGGGGGTATGGCACATTTGCTTTCTTTGGTTGGGGCACTCAGTACAAGAATTGGGATGTCATGTTACAGCTGCACAAGACTTTGGTGAGACTGCACCTGGAGTAGTGTGTGTAGTTCTGGTCACCATACTATAGGAAGGACATGACTAAGCTAGAGAGTGTGCACAAAACATTCACAAGTTGCCGGAACTGTTTCCCTGGAGTGTAGGAGGCTGAGGGGTGACCTTACAGAGGTTTATAAAACCATGAAGAGCATAGATAAGGAGGATGGTCATAGACTTCTTCCCAGGGTAGGGGAGTCTAAAACTAGAGGGCATAGGTTTAAGGTGAGAGGAGAAAGATTTAAAGGGAATCTGAGAGAGGGAGGTAGGTACATGAAATGAGCTACCGGAGGAAGTGGTTGAGGCAGGAACAACTCCGACATTTAAAATCATTTGGACAGGTACATGAACAGGGAAGGTTTAGGGAGCTAGGGATCAAACAGAGGAAAAACGGAAAAGCTCAGCTAGGCAACTAGGTCAGCATGAATGAGTTGGGCTGAAGGGCCTATTTCCGTGCTGTGTAACTCCATGACGTGTATCTTAGGTGAGTCAATGCTATCTTTTCCAGTCATACTTACCCTCACTAGCAGTGACGATAAATGGGAGCGTGGCTTAAGCAATGCAGGCAGATGGGTCTGGACCCCAAGTTTTCACCTGGACCCCAGTACCTCTGATAATGCAGCACTCCCTCACACTGAAGTAGAACATCTGTCTCAACTGATTAAACTGTGGTGTGGGTTCTTGAACCAACTGGCAATGGTAGTGTAGTGGTTAGTGTAACGCTATTACAGCGTCAGTGACCCGATTTCAATTCCGGCCACTGTCCGTAAGGAGTTTGTACGTTCTCCCCATGTCTGGGTGGGTTTCCTCCGGGTGCTCCGGTTTCCTCCCACATTCCATGACGTACGGGTTAGGAAGTTGTGGGCATGCTATGTTGGCACCGGAAGCGTGGCGACACTTGCGGGCTGCCCCCAGAACACTCTACGCAAAAGATGTATTTCACTGTGTGTTTCGATGTACATGTGACTAATAAAGATATCTCTATCTTAAGTAAGTTTTTCACTGCACCCGTGCACACACGTACTTGCGTATATGACAATAAACTTGACTTTGAACCTGTAACTTTCAGACTCAGACACGCGATTGTTCCTAACAAACACACATCACTAACTGGATGCAAGTGTTTTATGTGGGCAGAAGAGTCTATGCAGAATTGGCTCTTCACCAGCAAAGCTGATTTGTATAATCATTAGCTTTATTCTCACAATCTTCATCTTGGCCATGAAGTGCCTGAGTATCCCTCACCACCTCCAAAGTGCAGCAATCGGGAAACCTAATACTAACCACTTTTGGCAAGGAAATTTCTGCTATCAGAAAGCTGGGGTGTTGGTCTGCAGGCTCAGCCACTATCGTGTATTCCGGTTCCATGCAAGTACTGCCAGAACAGAGAGAAGTTCGTTAATGATTATACCAGAACACACATTCCTCACAGACATTCCAACCATGCTTACATGAAAACAAATCTCCAAATCCCAATGGAAGCTTTGGTACCTAGTGGCATTTCAATTACTTACTTCTAGTGTAAATTCACACAGCATGGAAACAGGCCCTTCAGCCCATCGTGTCTATACCAAACATCAACTACCCATTTACAATAATCCGACACTAGTTCCATCTTACTCTCCCTCACATCCCCCCAGATTCTACCACCCACCTACCCACTCTCAGCAATTTGCAGCTACCAACCTGCACAGCTTTATGATGTGGGAGAAAACTGAAGCACTTTGGGGAAACTCATGCAGTCGCAGGGAGAACCTGCAAACTCCACAGAGGCAGCATCCGAGGTCAGGATTGAACCCTGGTTGCTGGAACTGTGAGGTGGCAGTTCACCTGACAAGCAAACACAGTCTCCTACTCTGAAGAAACACAAATTAACCTTACCTTTCTACTTCTGATACAAGAGGCTTTGTGCAGCTTCCTGGGGACAAAGTGCTGGTGAAATAAAATAAGATGGCTTGTGTTTACCGGTTACACTGAGCTGGATTTTGATGCTATGTTTTTTAATCTTGATGGAAAAACAGAATATGCAGCAGTTGTAACCAAATTGTACAACCTTACCAATGGCTACTACTTTTCTCTGTACACTGTACACTGTCAGGTTATGGGGAAAGGGGGAAAGAGGGAGAGAGGGAGGGAGGAACCAACAAAAGCAAAATGGCCTTTTCTGTACTCTTATGATTTGCACAGAACAGTAAAATTCCCAAAATCCGCTAAATGACTGTTTGGAAATCCTGACAGTTTGGCATCTAGTTCACCCGGAGCTGATTCTCACAGTCCCTTTAAATTATCGGGGTGCCTATTCACGTTTCCACCATCCCCATGACACCTCTGAAACACCTGGGCCCCTTTTCCATTCTCCCCTTGACACACCAGGACCCCTGTTCCCATGCCCCCTACAGCACACCAGGTTCACTGGAAATGTTATTATGCTATTGCATAACATCTTAAAAAAAACTGAATTTAAAGTGTGTTGGTGTATTAATTGGAACAAGATCCAAGAGTCCAGAAAATCTGTCAGTACAGCATCACAAGCTTTACTGAAAGTTACTAAGTTTTATTGCACCGTGCTGTTTAATAATGTTATGCTAATGACAAGTGTTGAATCAAAAATTTGCTAAAGATGTGAAGGCTGCTATTGACACTGAGTTTTTTCTTTGTGCATTACCTGGATTTCAGTTCCTGGATGACAGGTTTTGATTTTGTTCTAATGTTCTGTTCTGTTACAGATCCCAGAAATTTCCTGTTTTTCAACATTCGCCATTCTAGAAAGAAACAAAAATGTTAGCAACTATAATAACCTGGTGGGAACATCTTTTACCACTGGACTCTGAGGTTAGACACAGATAATAAAGATCCCCACTGTCTGATGAAGATTGGATAGTACATTGGCTTAAGCACCAAGTTCAGATTCAGTTTTATAGGAACTGGAAATATGCCATTTCTTCCTTCAGTTGGTTAGACTGGAGTTCAGCCAGATGAAACAAGGTAGGTCACCAACACAGAGCACTAGTTTCACAAGTCTCCATTATCTGCAGACAAAGAGCAGTTGAAAGCAGCTGGGAGTGATTGTTTCTTGCTTCCACCTTGAATTATTTCAACCTAGGTCAACTTTGAAAAAGATTGAAAATGGCTTGCGTCTGCAAAGATGCAAAGTACAAATTTCCAGAGAAAGGGGGTGAGGGAGGTAATGGGGAAAATGTACCCATTTTGATGGCTGCATCAAGCTGTGTGTAGACTCTGGGTATGAAAAAAAATAAATGTCACTGTCGATCGAGATTCTATCCACCTGGTGTTACAAAGAATGGGCCTGATCATGATGCTGGGGAACATTCTGTTCAGTTGGGCGGTACCGTAGCTACATGTCCCTCATTGAAAAGTTTGTGCAAGAGAACACCTTTAAACACATCAGATCAGGCAGTGATCTGCACAATGTTCTTGGGTCAAATAGGAGAGTGTATGCTGCTGGGTGGGTTCCTGTGCAAACTGTCAGTCATTTGGCACAATGCTTCATTACCAGAACTTTCAAACAATCTCCAAGATTTCGCATGGCTCTTGACAAGATCCTTTATGCATAACCAAATTTTCAGTGGCACTGCACAATCTTTGAGGTGCCTGTGGTGGGGTTGAGACTGTCATCCATCTCCTTCTGGAAAGAGTGTTTGTCAAGAAGGCCTAGAAAGAGATCTGTGACTTTGCTGAGGTCCACCCCAAACAGCTGCTTAATTTGGACTTATGTGGGCTGTTCCCCGGTACACACAGAGACAGATATCAACCGTTTCCAGGTGATGAAAGATGTGCTTTGGTTAACCCTAAACTGCACTTCCAGTGCAAGGAGCTGTATGCTGAAGGCTACATACCAAGGGAAGTACTGAAGTTGGTGCAGCCACTGCAGAGGCTCAATGGGGAAAGGCCACTGTTGAAGAACCTGCTGTTATTGCACATCAAGAAGCTGGAACCTGTGTTAAAGTCCTTTAGACTTTTGGGTCATGGAACATGTGCAAAAAAAGAACTGATGTAATCTGTTCTTTTAGAGAGCTGGTGTAATCTAAACCTTGTAACCAAATGGAATGAAACATCTTGTGCTAAGAATGACAATCCATGAATTATCATTCATAGCACAAGATGGGGGGGTAGGGGACAATGAGGAAGGCTGTCAAAGCTTGCAGCGTGATCTTGACCAGCTGGGAAAATGGGCTGACACATAGCAACGTGGAATTTAATGCAGACAAGTGTGAGGTGTTGCACTTTGGGAGGACAAATCAGGGTAGGACTTACACAGAGAATGATAGGGCTCTGAGGTGTGCGGTAGAACAGAGGGACCTGGGAATACAGATCCATGGTTCCTTGAAAGTGGCGTCACAGGTAGGTAGGGTCGTAAAGAGAGCTTTTGGCATTTTGGCCTTCATAAATCAGGGCATTGAATACCGGAGTCGGATGTTAAGTTGGAGTTGTACGTTGGTGAGGCCGAATTTGGAGTATTGTGTGCAGTTCTGGTCACCTACCTACAGGAAAGATATCAATAAGCTTGAAAGAGTGCAGAGAAAATTTACAAGGATGTTGCCAGGACTTGAGGACCTGAGTGATAGGGAAAGGTTGAGTAGCTTAGGACTTTATTCCCTGGAGCGCAGGAGAATGTAGTGAGATCTTATAGATGTATACAAAATTATGAGGGGTATAGATAGGGTGAATGCATGCAGGCTTTTTCCCCGAGATCATAGGTTAGGGTGAAAGGTGAAATATTTGGGTGGCACGGTAGTGCACCCATTAGCGTAACGTTATTACAGCGCTAGCAAGATCATAGGTTAGGGTGAAAGGTGAAATATTTGGGTGGCACGGTAGTGCACCCATTAGCGTAACGTTATTACAGCGCTAGCGATCAGGGTTCAGTTCCAGCCACTGTCTGTAAGGAGTTTCTATGTTCTCCCCATGACTGCGTGGGTTTCCTCTGGTGCTCGTTTCCTCCCACATTCTAAAGGCGTACTTGTTAGTAGGCTAACATGGGTGTAATTGGGCGGCGCGGGCTTGTTGGGCCGGAAGGGCCTGTTACTGTGCTGTATAAATAAAGTTTTTTAATTTAAGGGGAATCTGAGGGGGAGCTTCTTCACTCAGTGGGTGGTGCAAGTGTGGAACGAGCTGCCAGCAGAAGTGGTAGATGTGGGTTCAATTGTAACATTTAAGAGAGGTTTGGATGGGTACACGGCTGGGAGGGGTTTGGAGGAATATGGTCCAGATGCAGGTAGATGAGACTAGGCAGGAGATCAGGTCAGTATGGAGTAGATGGGCCAAAGGGCCTGTTTCTGTGATGTAGTACCATGACTCTAATGTAATGTATTATATATTTACAGATTTTATGAATGGAGTTTATCCTTGTGGGAAAAAAATTGATTGAATAACCTGAGGAATGTCACACTTTAGTTATGAAGCTCCAGCAAAATGGTCACAGTAACCATCAATAGTGGATCAGCAAGTGAGGATTCATTTGAGGTTGGACCAGCAAGGAATATTAGTAAAAACCTCAAACACTGTCTATAAATTCGGCAGTGACAACACTGTTGTTGACAGAATCTCAGATGGCGATGAGGTGGTGTATAGGAGTGAGATAGATCAGCTGGCTGAGTGGTGTCGCAACAACAACCTTGCACTCAACATCAGCAAAACCAAGTAATTGATTGTGGACTTCAGGAAGGGGAAATCAGGAGAACACATACCAGTCCTCATTGTGGGGTCAGCAGTGGAAAGGGTGAGCAGCTTCAAGTTGCTGGGCGTCAACATCTCAGAGGATCTATCCTGGGCCCAACACATTGACGCAATCACGAAGAAGGCACTCCAGCGGCTCTACTTCGTTAGGAGTTTGAGGAGATTTGGTAAGTCACCAAAGACTCTTGCAAATTTCTACAGATGTATGGTGGAGAGCATTCTGACTGGTTGCACCACCGTTTGGTAAGGAGGATCCAATGTGCAGGATTGAAAGAGGCTGCAGAGGATTGTAGACTCAGCCAGCTCCATCACAGGGGCAACCCTCCCCACCATCGAGGACATCTTCAAGAGGCGATGCCTCAAGAAGGCGGCATCCATCATTAAGGACCCTCATCATCTGGAACACGCCTTCTTTGCATTACTACCATCGGGGAGGAGGTACAGGAACCTGAAGACCCACACTCAATGTTTCAGGAACAGCTTCTTCCCCTCTGCCACAGATTTCTGAACGGTCCATGAACCCATGAACATTACCTCATTATTTCTTTTTTTGCACTATTTTGTAACATATAGTAACTTTTATGTCTTGCACTGTACTGCTGTCGCAAAGCAACAAATTTCATGACATATGTCAGTGATAATAAACCTGATTCTGATCTTAAGGACAATCTAAAAAACCCACCTCTGGAAAGCTCCAAGTTATACTTGTTCTCTAATCCTTCAAATCCGATAGTCATAAAAAACTCCATGAAGAGTTTATTGTTCTGTATTAAAAAAAGTATCAAAGTTAATATTAAATTTCTTGTTCTATATTAAAAGACTTGCATTTATATAATGCTTTTCAAGAATTCAGGACATCCTAGCGTGCTTTACAGTCAATGAAGAACTTCTCTGCTTGCAGCATAGGAAAAATGGTAGCTACTCTGCACACAACAGGTTCCCACAAAGAGCAAAGCGATTACGGCCAGATAATCTGTTAGTTCAGGGATAACCACTGAGCAAGACATCAGAGGAGCTCCCCTGAAGGATTTTGCTATGTGATCTTTAAATGAGAGAGTAGGTAGATCTTGTCTCATTTGAAACTACCATGGCATACTTCACAAGTATTTCAATAGTAGCCAAGGATATTTGAATGCCTTGATATTTATGAAAAGTGCAATATAAATGAAACCTCTTATTTACCTTTCTCAGTATGTGTGTGCATTGATAAATCCCAAAATTAACCACTTCTTAATGAATCGCATCATCCATGCGGGACACTAGGCAAGTAAAAAATTCCCACCTAAGGGTTACAGTGTGCAATGGGAGGATCTAGTGTGTTGTCTGAAAGATGCATCTCACTGGTGAAACAGGCTGGTTAATCATGAAGACTAACATCTAAACTCACGTGATTGCACTATTTTCAAAATTGTGACTGACATCTCGTGGTGTTGCTGATAGCATGTCGGATCACAATGACAAGTGTACTGCGGGATGTATTGTTTGGCTGCAATGATACATTGATATTAAAGCACAGCACTCTGATGGATTCAAGCACTAAGCTTGAAGTCAGCCTGTTTAATTGCCGTTTGGTGGAGGAGGTTTGCATTTAGAAGATGTGTGTAAATTTGCAGCTCCAAGTGTGGAAAAGAGAGTCTCATTTCTTTGCTCTTGTCATGTTGCAGCTTGATGAATGCTCTGCAAACTATTGTGCAGATTTGCTTCAGGCGCAAACTATTGTGCAGATTTGCTTCAGGCGCAAACTATAAACTGTGCCTTCAGCTGCCCCTGGAACCTCACAGCCCTTAAAACCTAGCTCTCTGACCCAAACTTTCGTTTTCCCATGTGGAATGGTGTCAAACTTTGTCTGCCAATTTGTTCTGTGAACACCCTTGACAACTTCAAGGTGCTGTGAAAGTATAGCTTTTGCTGCTGACTTCTTCTTAATAAACCTTTTCATTTGTTATTTTGTTTATCATAATGCCAGTGAGTCAGTACTATATACATTGATGATCCAAGGTAGTCAAGAAGGGTGCTATATGAGGTTGGGTTATGTATACAGTCATTAGATTAGATTAGTTTAGTTTATTGTCATATACACCAGGGTGCAATGAAATTCCTTGCTCCGCGAAGCTCAGAGTAAATGTCGTACATGGTAATAACAAATACAACAATAAACACAATGATGAGCGCAGAACAGCAGAATGGTGCCAAGATTGCAGTGCAAACTGAAGCAGTGCAAACGGAAGTGCTGAAGTGACAATAATGGAATAATAATAGAGGTAGAACTAAGAGTACAGGAATATGGCAACACCACCGGGAAGGGACGTGAAAGAGCTGATTGGTTCAGAAGTCTGATAGCAGTGGGGAAGAAACTGTTTTTAAATTGACAGGTTCTCCTCTCCAAAGGACAAAGGTTATGCATTTGGGCTTTATGAGGGTCCCCAGTGGGATTTTACAACAGATTCATATAGAGAATCAATCTGTGTCAGTCAATGCGTTGGTCGTGGGGAAACAGAAATAACAGCAGCACATCCCAATAAATGCAGGGTTATTATTCCAGAAAACTGCAGTCAGTTAAGGATGGCGATATATAAATTCTCAGCCACTTACAGCAGTGAGTACACCAAGCTTGATTGACAATGAAATTTCCACTCTGGCAAGCTCTTGTGTTGAAATATGTGCAGCTATTCATAAATTGTGATGAACTTTGACCTCTGCGCTACTGCTTCAGCAGAATAATCATTACCCACGCATCAGTAAACTGCAAGCAATTGTGATACCTGTAAATGTGAATTATTATACCTTACCTGAATTTTGTTGTAAAACTTAGAATTGATAACTATGTCATATGCAGTACATCCATTACCACCTGTAAAATAAAAACAATTTATATCACACACAGCAGTTTCTTTCCTGATGTTATGCTGGCACACTCCTCCACTGTAATAGCTGCCCACTAGCACCGTGGCAAAGCTTATCGCGCAAGGTTAGATCAGGGCTGGCCACTGAGGCAAAAATACATCACTCTCCAGGTCCAATCTTGCCCTTGCCTGAAGGTGACAGTGAACTCAGCACAAACCAAGGGTTGACTCTGAAGTTTCCTTGAGCCGCAGATTGTGGCCACACTAAATGGCCGTATCCTACTAGCTGCTGAACGGAGAGGAGAGCGTTTGATCAACATCAACTTACTCCTCCTGTCCTATTGCACAAATACCTACTGTTGTCAACTTCAGCATGAGGTTCACCAAGGCTCATGGGAATCCTATATCCTGAAGGATCTTCTGATTCCAACAAGGTCACCAGGTCCTCTTCAGAGAGATCTGGTGGAGGCGGGATTTGATCGGATTTGCAAACGTTAATGAAAACCTTCTCACTGCTTCTTGTCTTTGTCTTCACACAGAATCCTGTGAAAAGGGATTTATTTTGTAAATTCATTTCATCAGTGCAAGCCACCTTCATGAAAAGGTTTCCCTCTACTACTGGCAACTGATTGAATTCCCAGCTCTAGAATTCCCTCCTCCTTTAAACCTACCTCATTCGCCAAGCTTTTCATCAGCCATTTTAAATAGCTCGGTGTCAAACACTGCCTGATGATGCATCTGTTGCTTGTTTTACTACATTAGTACCAGGTAAGTTGTGGTTGTTGTAGGTGAAACATACAGCTAGCCATAGGAAGTCTTTCTGCAGAAGCATTTAGCTGAGGGGAGGCAATGTTCTACCAATCCCATCTTTTCCATGAATCATCAGTGATTTCCACTGACAAGCGCACATGCACTGATGTTGGATGGCGTTAGTGGTATTGGTTCGTTCATGTAGAACATTCCCTTGGGCAAGATATCAGACAATACCCTTAGGTTGACCCTGGTTCGCTGGATTGCAGCATATCCTCCTAAATTAGGAAATTTAAGAGAATGCTCCAGAGACTGTAGCACAAATTTAGGTTTATATTCTAGTGCAGTACTAACAAAGTGTTGCATTGTCCAAGGCAGTACCTTTGAGGTGAGTGATTAACCTGTGCCCCTTTTTTTATGCGTGGTTGTAACACCATTACTTAGAGGAGCAAAAAGATTTTGCCTCAGTATCCCGTCCAACAGTTATCAAGGACCAGCATCACAAAAAACAGATTGTGTTATCACATTGTTGCTTATGAAGATGGCTGTGTACAAATTGGCTGTTGTGTTCCTTTATGGGACACATTTTAAAAAGCCTCACTCCATTGGATTTATGGGCACATCCAAAAATAGTGAATGTTTTGCATAGACCCAAGTTATCTTTCTTTTAATCAGTGTGCATGGAGCAAGAACTGAGCAAAGTGGGGTATCATTGGGAAAAGTCAAGAGAAACTTGAGGGCATGAAATATCACCCAGAATGGACTGGAATCTCTGACACGATGACTTCCCCATTCCTGACTGCAACAGAACCTTGCAAAACTCCAAGATAGAGGTCTGTTTCCACATGCCTGATGAACGCTGGTTAGGGAGGGATCTTAACTCTACCCTCATTCTATAAATGAAATTCTCATGCAAGTAAGAGCAGCAGCAGCCCACAATGCCCTCATGTCCATTAAATAGTACACACTAATACAATAGCCAAAACCAAGGGCAAACAATGGTGATGAGATTCATTAATATTAGATAACACTTGAGCAGCAGGCACAGCTACAGACAGCATATATATCCTTTTGAAAAAAGTCTTCCAGGAATCCAACTTGCAAGTTAAAAAGTGTTATTTCAAAAGATCAGCTGTTACCCTTTTTGTGATCTCCACATTCAATCAGACTAACTTTGCCTTATGTTATAATGTTCCATTCTTCTGAGATTAGAAAGAATTTAGCAACCCAGGTTTTCAATTAATTCCGAATTAAGAACTAGCTGATTACTTTTGGTGAGAAGGGTTAAAACCAACAATATATTTTCAAATAGTTGTCACAACTATAAGACACACAGCTGCCAATTTGCATACAGCAATATCTCACAGTTACAGTATTACTTCAATAATCTGCAATCTGATTTTTTTTTGGAAATTTTGATGGTTCAGCAACTGGCTCACCTAGTTCCAGTTCTTGAGCTCCCTTCCTGAGCTCCATTTAAACTTGCAGGGACCCGATTCCCATGCCCCCCCCCCCTTTAAATTGACGAGGCTCCCAATTCCCTTGCTCCCTCTACATTACTGGGGCCTTGTTTCCCTTGCTTCCTTTACATTGACTGGAGGCCTGTTTCCTGTGTTCCCTTTAAACTTACCAGGGGCCCAGATTCCCCGAGCTCCTTTTAGCCTCACCTAGTTCGCTGGGAAAAATCATACTACTACTTTGCAACAGCTGAATAAAAGAATGAATTAAAAGCGTGTTGGTGTTTACATCACAGTGATATTCAAAAGTCTGAAAAATCCACCAGTTCGGCGCCAACCAAGTCTCGAGGATGCTGGATTCTCAGAGTTTTACTGTATATGATGATGACAGAAAATTTGATCCCCAGTAATTTCCACATAAACATTGGCCAGAACACCAGGGACAACCTCCCTACTTCAGAATGATACAGGATCTTTATTGTCCACAAGAGAAAAGAAACTGTGCCTATATCTTTGTGTACATCTCTGGAGTGAGACTGCAGTCCACAACTATTTGCCACAGAAGTGACAGTGATTAGCCACTGATTACTTTTCTATTTGTTCGTATAGTAGGTTAACAAGGTTAAGTGCAGTGCACATGCCAAATCTGTGGATTTGTTTTATGATCCTTACCTGGCTGTGGTCTGATCTGCTTAGATTCCTGTGTTGTTGGAAGTTTGCTCTGCATCTCTTTTGCAGCCTACAGGGGAAAGAGAAAGCCAATAAACAAATGCATTGCAGCAAATAATAACAGAAACACAGAACGTCTTTAATTAAATATGGCACAGACTAATACAAGGGCTGAACTTGCATGTCTACTTTTAGGATTGCCTAGGGCGCCGTTGTTAATGTATTCGTTTTTTCCTTTCATTTCATTGTAAGCAAAGTCTCCTCTTTAAAAGAGATTCTAGTTACATTTCCAATATCTTGCAAAAGTGGCCACAAGTGTAAACTTCAAGAGTGAAGTAATGCAAATTCGTTAATGTAAGTAAAAATCCATGGCGTTATTTTGAAGACTATTTTAGAATGGATGGAGGAATATGTTCCTCTGGTACCTTACAAAACATTAACCTTTGACCACATCACCAAAAACAAAATGTTGCCATTAATATATTGCTGCTTTTGTCAGCTTTCTGTTCAAAAATTGCTTACTGTGTTTCTGTGTATTACAGCAATGCATTCACTTCGAAAATACTTCATCATCTGTAAAAGTATTTTGGTGTAAAGAGATCTTAGATATCTTTAAATGATAACAGTAGATTTTAGAGACAACTTTTATTAAAATAATAAAATAAGCCCTATATCAAAAGTTTTCAAAGTCTTTTATTATAGAAATAATTCAAGGCACAAGATATTGAAAGTGGCTACACAGGTAGACAGGGTGGTTAAGAAGGCTTATGGAATGCTTGCATTTATTAATCGGGGTATTGAGTATAGGGGTCAAGAAGTTATGATGCTTCTCTATAGAACTCTGGTTAGGCCGCATTTAGAATATTGCGTGCAATTCTGGTCACCTCACTACAGGAAGGATGTCGAGGCTTTAGAGAGGGTGCAGAGGAGGTTTACTAGGATGCTGCCTGGATTAGAGGGCATGTGCTTTCAGGAAAGGCTGGACAAACTTGGGCTCTTTTCTCTGGAGCGGCGGAGGCTGAGGGGTGATCTGTTCGAAGTGTATAAAATTATGTGGGGCATAGATAGGATGAGCAAACGATATCTTTTTCCCATTATTGAGCAATCCAACGACAGAGGGCATGCATTTACGGTGAGAGGGGGTAGGTTCAGAACAGATGTGAGGGGTACTTTTTTTTTACTGAGCAAGTGGTGGATGCCTGGAATGCGTTGCCTGATAAGGCGGTGGAGGCAAATTCATTGGGGACTTTTAAGGGGGGTTTGGATGGGCACACAAATGAGAGGAAAATAGAGGGATATGGGCATTCTGTAGGTAGGAGGGAATAGCTATGTCGGCACAACATTGTAGGCCGAAGGGCCTGTTCTGTGCTGAACTGTTCTATATTATATCTGACCCAGAAAGATCTTCAGCCCAAAACATTAACTTTGTTTCTCTCTCTACAGATGCTGTCTGACCCATTAAGTGTTTCCCATGTTTCCTAACTTATTTCAGATTTCCAGCATCTGCAGATTTTTTTGCTTTGAGATTTTACATCTGTTTTATTAAACCTACAATTTAGAGTCATCATGTGTTAACCTGCTTAAGGATAACATCACTTGGCACATCTTAAACCATTTTTGCATTCTTACTGGCTAGTTGTTACTGCATTAAAATCACATGAAAGTTTGAAATCCAGAACTAAAGTTCTTAGAACTGAGTAGGATAACTGAGAATATGGAAAACAATGGAAATCTGAAACAGAAACTAACAAAAAAATTGGAAGGAGGGAGAAAAATGCATTTAAACATCTCTTCTTCCAGTCAAAAACCCAGACTAACGTGTATTTCCAAGAAAAACTCCAATGATTTGCTATCCCATTGTTCTTAAATCCTGATGGTTCAGCATCTGGCTCCCTAGTTCCCACTTACACACCAGGTCCCCAGTTCCCACACTTCCTCTGGCACACCAGGGCCCCAGTTCCCATGCTCCCACTGACACATCAGGTCCCCAGTTCCCACGCTCCCATTGACACACTGGGACCCCAGTTCCCATGCTCCCATTGACACACTGGGACCCCAGTTCCCACACTCCCATTGACACACTGGGACTCCAGTTCCCACACTCCCATTGACACACTGGGACTCCAGTTCCCACACTCCCATTGACATACTGGGACTCCAGTTCCCACACTCCCATTGACATACTGGGATTCCAGTTCCCACACTCCCATTGGCATACCGGGCCCCTGGTTCTGGCGCTATCTTGAAACACACCTATTTCTCATGCTCCTTTTAAACCTGCCAGGTTTACTGGAAAATTTATTATACTAGTGGGTAACATCTAAAACAAAATGTGAATTACAAGTGTGTTTGAATATTAATTGAAATAACATCCAATAGTTTGAAAAATCTGCCAGTCTGGCACTACTGAAGTCCCAGGCTTGCCAAATTAATGGAGTTTGCTGTACATGGCCAAAGATGGCACTCTGCACAAGGTTGTGGGTAAGATGGGTCACCATGCTTACCTGGAATAGCAATTGTTCGTACAGTGCATCCTCTTCCTGCATCTCAGCTGAAAGCAGGCTTTTGTCTGTCGTCACTGCCATGGTCCAACTCGCAGAGCATGCAAGCTCCAGGAAGAACTCTCAATAATTGCCCAATGCGTGAGTATCAAACCCAATAAGACTGTCAATGTTTATAGGAAAAAGCACACATAAATAAAAGTTTGATGATCCTCTAGTTTGTATCCATGATGCATTACTCTTTTCTATTGAGAGTTGCGTCTTTGCTCAATGTACAATGCAAAAACAATGGACAGCAAGGAAGCGCTACTGTAACTGGTTCATCTGCTGGTGTTGCTAATGGCTCAGTATGATGTTTTTCTATTACAGTGTTAGCTTTTCTACTCTGATTATTTAGTATCCCTCTGCTTTGTTGTGGAATGTATCCCTGGATTAGCAGCTGCTCATAAATTCTGGAGAAGATGCCCTTGTAGATCAACAGTAGCTCAGAAAACACAGTAGCCTTTTATTTAAAATCATTTCAATAACTAAAATGGTCCAATACTGCAGTGATCTGGTTGCTGTCTCAAGAAGTTATGTAGTAATTAGGCAGGTTTGGATGACATACATCTAAATTAATGTGGATGATATTTATGCTGTTTAATAGACATTCTTCAACCTTTACTCATGTACCCTGTATAAAATCATAATACAGTGAAAGGGAAGATCAATGGCACAGCATAGTTTGTCGAGCAGAAAAACCTTGTAGTCCACCACCACAACATACAATTGCTTCAGTAACAGAGATTTTTGCCTTCACATACCCCCAGAAATAGGCTGAGCAATTCTTGTATCGTGAATTTTTTGATGTCACCTTTAAATTTAACCTTACTGATGTTAACCCTTTGCTAATTGGTTTTAATATTCCAGATCTACTTTTTCTATGCTGTTAAAATACATATTTGTGTAGGACTACTTCTTATTTAAGTTCATTTCTTTAGTTTTTTTCCCCAGATCATTCAATTCTACAAAACTCCTCAATGATCCAAGGTAAGAAACTGAGCATGGAAATTGCTGGTACAACCCATAGGGAACCAGTTCATTGATTATTAGCTTTTAAAATACTTTCATAAATCTTATTTCAAACATTCAATGTTTTTATTTTTGAGCCCTTCCTGGCTCTCTGAAAGCATGCAAACCTTCTTCATACATAGTCCTTCAGTGTTGACAATGACTTGCTTTCAGTTTTGTTGGCTCAAAGGTGGCTGCTGAGGCCAATGCAAGTCTACAGCAGAGCCAGAAAGTGCTTGATGGTGTGGGCAAGTGGGTAGTTTGGTGGTCCTTCCATTGTTTATACTAGGCTTCTATGCGTTCTCAAAGGGATGAAGAGTTCTCAACGCCACTGAGAATGTTACTTCACCACTTTGAGTGGTCATAGGTCAGAGATTTGTACAAATGAATAGGAATGTTATATATTTTTTGGATAAAGCTTTGAGAGCGTCTTTGAATTGTTTCCACTGTCCACTTGATAAACTCTTATCATGATGGAGTTTGGAATAGACTATCTGTTTTGAGAGTCTAGTGTTGGCGTGGGAGAGAATGCTGACATTGGTTTGCTTATCCTTCCAGTGGTTTTGGAAGATTTTGCAGAGGCAGCATAGGTAGCACCTCTCCAGAGTTTTGAGGTGCCTTCTGTAGGAAGCCTATAGAGCAGGAACACACAGGAGGGTAGGGATTAGTGATGCCTGCTAGACCATGAGCTTTCTTCTGGGGTTTCAGACCTCTTTTGTCAGATAGCCAAAGGCTGTGCAGACACGCTGAAGGTAATTTCATCATTTATGTCTGACTTCATTGCAAGGTGGCTTCTGAGATACAGGCTGTCGTCCATACTTCTAGAGTCTCATTATCATCAAACAGCAATGTTGTATAGAAGGGGCAGGTTGGCAGAGGGCCTTTATTTTACAGATGTTATGCACAAGGCCCGTTCTGTCATATCCTTCAGTAAGTGAGGCTATCCTCTAAATGTTGCATACACATGCATTGAGTGCATACTGTGGCTTGATGACTTGAACTTTGGTAACAATGGTTTTGGAGTGGAGGGGATATGGGTTGAGGGGTTTCTCGCTTGTCTTGTAGATCAGCTCCACTGCAAAAGGGACCTCCTTGGAGGGGAGGTATAGCATTACCATGCACAGGACTGAGAAAGGTGAGTGATGATGCAGCCTGACATAGCACCAATCTTCACTCGGCTTGGGTCTGCAGTAGGTCTGTTGGTGAGGACCATGGCTTGCTTGTCATCGTGTAACAGTCACCATAAAGAGGCTAATTTCTGTGGGCAGCCAAACTTAAGAAAGATGCTCCAATAGACCCTCTGGACCAATGGAGTCAAAAGCTTTCCTCAGATCAAAAAAGGCTACGTTGATGCTGCTGCACGTATTTACCAAGAAGTTGGCAGCATCTGCTCCTCACAGCACCCACTTATGATATCACCTGCAGCATCCACTCATTGCACCAGCCAGTTAGCAGGCAGCAGCCTGGGACAACCTGTACCCAGTCATGGCATGCAGCAAGCAGGCAACACCCAGTAAATGGGCAGCACACACTCTCCACACTATGAGCAAGCAGGTAGCACCCAGTATGCGGGCAGCACCCACTCTCCACACTAAGAGTGAGCAGGTAGCACCCAGTAAATGGGCAGCACCCACCCTTCACACCAAGAGTGAGCAGGCAGTACCCATTCAAGTCGGCTTCCCTGTCTTGTATAATTTATATTCTGTGTATTGTCTGTACTTACGTGCCTGCCACGCTGCTGCTGCAAGTTGTTCATTGTACCTGTACCTCACTGTACGTGCACACATGACAATAAGCTTGACGATACCAACCAGTGACCGGCCAGCACCCAATATATGGGCAGCACCCACATTTCACACCACCCAGTGAACATTCAGCACCCAATGAGTGCACTGCGTCCACCCAATGCACACAGTGAGCAGGCAGCACCCAGTGTGTACCCTGCACCCACCCAGTGACCGGGCAGCACCTCCCTTTCTGCTCCAGTGAACACCCCTCCCCTCCCCTCCCCTCCCCTCCCCTCCCCTCCCCTCCGCCCACAAAGCCGCTCCAACCGCCGGGACTCACCTGCCGCTCCTTCTCCTTGGCCCGGTTGCTATGAGCATCGCCCCATCTGCTCCCCGAGCAACAAACTCTAAAAATAAAAGGCCGATTAAAAAAAAATCAAATCTAACAAACCAGTCGTGCAAAGTATTTACTCTTCTTGCATCATAAGAATAAACCTATAACCAGAACAATAAAATTCAGAAAAATTACCAATCACTTAACGAGTCAGATCTCTAAATTAAACGGAACGAACTAAACGGGTGCTTTGCTCTTCTGTTGGCGGAAGAGTGTCGGATCGGGAGGTGGTCCCGTTGACCTTCTTCCGGTGGATGATTGGCGGGGGTCGCCCTAGCGACGGGGAGGTGTGATGGCTGCCAGCGCCGCGCCGCACAAGCCGAGTGTCGGTGACATTTTCAGTGACATGAGCTACGGAGCGGCCCGCGAGAGTCCCTGCAACGTGCAGGTCAGGCCGGGCGGCTCTCCATCCGCGATAGCCCGGGGCGGGGGGTGGGCTGCTCCTGGACAGGCCCGGGTCCGGCCTTCGGGCCGCTCCTGGTCACGTGGGGCCTGTGCCGGGGGGAGGGGGGGAGAAACGGGTGTTTGGGGGGGGGGGGTGAGAGATGGAGGGAGTGGGGGGTGGTTGAGAGAGACAGGAGAGAGGGTGGGGAGGGGGAGGGGGATGGAGAGAGAGAGACCGGGGAAGAGAGACAGTTTGGGGGGGGTGGGGGGTAGAGAGAGATAGAGAGAGAGAGAGACAGTGGGGGGGGGGGGGTGGAGAGAGAGAGACCGGGGGAGAGAGATGGGGTGGGGAGGAGAGAGAGATGGGGGGGGGGGGTAGTGCGTCCAGAAGAGGGAGATTGGGGGGGTGGGTCAGCATTCGTGGAGGGGAGGGAGGGAGGCGAACAGGGGAGAAAAGATAGACCAAGTGGGGGAGAGACGGGGAGAATTGGCAGCGGGGGGGGGGGGAGGGGTGGGAGAGTCAGGGAGGGATGGGGGGAAGGGAGGGAGGGGTAGTCTGGGAGGGGAGGGGGACCAAGCTGGGGGAGGGGTGGGAGAGTCAGGGAGGGATGGGGGGAAGGGAGGGAGGGGTAGTCTGGGAGGGGAGGGGGACCAAGCTGGGGGAGGGATGGGGAGATGTGGTGTGGGGGGGGGGGAGAGTGGTACTGGGGGGTAATGGGCAGGTGGACAAAGTAGGGATGGGGGAATCAGGGGACGGACAGAGGGAGAGGGCAGGTATGGGGGGGGGGGGGTGGGGGTGGGGGTGCAGAGGTTCCTGACCAGAGCACACGGGATGATGTGGTGCCAATAGCAACAGAAACTGCCGCACTCTGGGACTCTGCTGGGACAGAGCTGCAGTGTCAGGGCAGTGGCACTCCCCTGGGGCTGGTAGCCAGCTTCACATCCCTACTAGCCCTCTGTTCCTGTCTCCATGCAACTCTACTAGTACTCATTTCTCCAAGCCCCTGCACTACCCCTGTATCTGAAGTCATTCAGTCTCCTTTCCTCCACCCCCCACACTTCCATTCTCAGTGGGAGAGGGGGTATGGGGGGGGGGAGTGGGTATTAGAGCCCTGCCCTGGAGTTTAATCTCCACCCTGCCTTAACTCAAGGATCCAACTGTTTGACCACCCATTCTTGAGGACATTTCTGTTCCACTACAGTCAGTCAACCCTCTCGTGTGGTCTATTTGTACACTGGTTCACACTGTGAAATACCCTCCATTTATCTTACCCTATTCCCTCCCTCCATTCCTCAACTTCTCTCTAAAGACTTCCAGACCCATTCTCTTCAACCCTGCACGGCTGAGCCTCAGTTTTTGCTTTGCCATAAATTATTCTCTCTCTTGCCCTCCTCAATCCAGGTTATCCCATTAGTGGGGCGTCTTGCCCATTTTGCCCAAATTCTGTGAATAATATGTGAGTGGTGGATATGTGTACACAAATTGTGTAAACAAAATCGATCTTCACTACAGCAACATATCTGAAAGACCTGATTGACAAGGGAAGTTACTCAATCATCCCAATTCAGGGAATAACCTCGTCATAGTGACCTTGTTGTTTTAACTGATAATCCCTGATCAAGAGGGACCAATCACTAAGCAAATTGAAACGGTTTCATCGGGCACAATAAACCTCATGGAGGAAGAAAGTTATCTGTTCACTTTCTTTTTGCATCTCTGTTCATTTGTTAAAATAGCAAATCCTAGATTTTGGAATAACAGTTCCTGATTGTGGAGCTAGTATGTTGGATTTCCAAGAAGTGTACTTGCTTCTTCTGTTTTTTTTAAACTAAGACATGTCACTGTTCTAGTGGTCCGGTACATACATAGAGCGTGATCCTATGTGGCACAGCGTATTATAGATCATTATGACCCACTCCTTGCCTGGAGGTGGTGGACTTCCCAGTGAGGCATAAGGGAGTGGAAAGTGACCAACTTCACATCCATTCTGACACTACTTACTAATTCCTGTTGGAAGTGTGCGCATGTGCTTGCCAGTTGTAATTGCCACTTGGGTGAGGTGCAGTCGATGGCCCTGGGTGATGTAGAACAAGGTTTGGTTTCTAAGTAAGAGGACCCAATATTGGAGGCAAAGGAAACATCATTTCAGTAATTCTTGTTTTGTTCTATCAGGCTTGGCTGGATTATCACAAGCGGTGCTTTGGTCACTATATTGGAGGCAAATGGGTGAAGCCTGAAAACAGACAGTTCTATGTGACCAAAAATCCAGCTACTGGTAAGAAATGCATGTTTTTTCAATGTGGAAGTTCCGTCTTTTCTTGTTGCTGAAGACTATAAAAGAATATTCACTATCAGTTTCTTTCCTCCCACCTATCAGTCCCTACTGTCTTGGGTCTGTGAATCTGCAGGGGCTTGGAATTTCTTTGCTTCACAATGCTCAGTCCTTTCATTTGCACCGTTTTCTCCTTTTCTTCACATCTGGTGGAACTTGGCTCCTGTGCATGCATGTGGTAAAAGAGAATGGTTCACTTCCATTTGCCAGTGTGTAGCTCAAAGATGCCTTTGCATTGGTTTTAATAGGTTCACAAAACAGTAAAGACTCTTGATGTGAGCTCTCCTATGTGGGTAAAAGGGGAACAATGCAATGTCGTTAAAGCTGGTTTGAGAGTCAGCTCTTTCATATGGAATCATACGGTTATTCTTGGATTAGTAGACAGTAAGGAATGTGGTGATAATGTATTCTGCTTAGTAAAAAGTACAAAATGGATCGTGACTGCATTAGAAAATTGTGTGTTTAAAGCCCTATCCTAGTACGTGAGTACAATTCAGACAAACCTCCCAGTGCAGTACTGAAGAAGAGCTATGCTTTCTCTCATAATAGCTGTTATACGGATGAAGGCATGGGTGATGGTTAATGGGATCTTGCTGCAGGTGAACTAAAATTAATGTAAGGTAGAAGATGAGAGCCCAGCAAGAAGAGTAATAAAGTGGTTGATCCAGCAGGGAACAAAGGGCTGGTTAAGGTTTCAGCAACATAACCAGTGATTGAGTGAGGATCTTGAAAGAGCTGTCAGCATTGAATGAAGGAAACTGTCCTGTTGCTGGGTAAGTGTAGGACAAGGGTCTAGCATGTCAGGAGAAAAGTTGGGGAAACACATTGTCACATCATTCCAAGTGTGAAACACTCTCCACAAAGAAAAGCTGTAGCTCTGTTTATCATTTTAAATCTGAGACGGCAGATTTGTTGGGCATCTGTAGAAAGAGAAACAGAGTTCAAGTTTCACATCTGACGAAGGGTCTTCGACATGAAGTCTTAAATTTGTTTCTCATTCACAGATGCTGCCTGACCAGTATTTTTGTTTTTAGGCCATGTGTTTAAGGTTAGAGGAGGGAAGTTCAAAGGAAATGTGCAGAGCAAGTTTTTTTTAACAGAAAGTGGTGGGTGCCTGGACTGTGCTGTGGGGGGTGGTAGTGGAGGTAGATATGATAGAGGTTCTTAGGCACATGAATGTGCAGAGAATGGAGAGATATGGATATTGTGCAGGCAGAAAGGATTAGTTTAGTTAGGTATTTAATTACGTTTAATTAGTTTTGACACAACATCATGAGCCAAAGGGCCTGTTCCTGTGCTGTAATGTTCTGTGTTCTATTTCAGATTTCTAACGTCTGCAGTTTTTTGCTGTTCATTTACTGGAAGCTTTTTGCTAGCCTGGGGTACTAAGGGATTACAGGTAGACAGAATGAATTGGGATAGAGATGGGCTGTGAGTGTTAGAACAGCCTTGAGTGGGTAAAAGGCCTTGTTGGCATGTTGCGAGCTGTCTGAGGCATCAGTTGTTACTGAAAGTATTTTATTTCTCTCAGGGGAAACTCTGGCCACCACCATAGAAGGCGAGGAAGCGGATGTAGAACTAGCAGTAAATACAGCAAAGCGAGCGTTTGAAGTTTGGAGCAAGCTTCCGTGTCATGTGAGAGCAAGGCATCTGTACAGGTAGTGTAAATTGCTCAGTAGATTAATAATCATTGCAAGGGCTCCGTCTGAAGTGGGTTTGAGGAATTTCACACTGTCCTTGGCACACCATTGCCACTCAACCATTTTACTAAATGCCAATCATATGAAGCAGCTGTCTGTTCCAGCTGGTTTGTCAAATAACAAGAGGTGCCAACTGACAGGCAAAGGTGCTTTACTTAGCCTTAGTTTAACAAGTTGTTAGTGGAGCATTCACATTAGTTGTTGAAACTCTGTTAATTGTGCTAAGTTACTGATTGAACTGATGATCCTGTGTCTGCCCATAACCAATCAACGGTTACAGTAAACTTGTGAACTATTGCAAGTACATTTGGTATTTAGTGTACTTGCCATTGTGCAGTCAGACCCACGGTTCCAGTCACAGTTCTGAAATGCAATCCCTAACACATTCCCCAGTAGTACAATCCTCCATGAGTTGACACAAGTAGAGGATGCAAGCTGAAAATATAATGCATGTGACACTGAGGGCAAATGGTTTCTGAGGCATAGTTTGTTCTTTCCATTCATGCATTGTCCATAATAATGCTGTTTTTATATTGCAGCTCTGACCAATTAAGATTCTTACTGATAAATCTGTCGTTGATAAGGACATTTCAGTTACCATACTTAATTAAATTGGCTGAGCCCATTCCAGTTGCAAACTATCCAGTGCATCCACTGGCTATCAGATATGAAGAGACTTTATTGAATGGGACTGTTTGGAATGTGTTTGACAAAGATGGCCTTGTATCTAATGTAATGGGTTAGAAAGGCCACTTGTATGGGTGTTCTGCAGCCACCAATTCCCCAAGCCCTGGAACTATTTTGTAAACCTCCCAACCTGTCTACTACACTTCCTTTAAGACATTTCTAAAAATCCTATCCCTTTTGATCAAGCTTTTGATCTGCCCAAATATCTCTGTGGTTTGGTATCAGTTTGCTTTGTAAGCATCTTGGAGTATTTTACTGGATTTAAAAATGTTATATAAATATGTCATTATTGTTTCATTTGGCAGCATTGCAAGAAATATTCAGAAGCATCAGAGGCTGTTGAGTGTATTGGAGAGTTTGGACAATGGGAAGCCAATTCGTGAGTCTCGAGACTGTGATGTCCCACTGGTGGTACGACACTTGTATCACCATGCTGGCTGGGCACAGCTAATGAATGTTGAAATGAAGAACTGGAAGCCAGTAGGTTGGTACGAGCTCATCAACAAATGGAGACCACTTAGATTAGTCGCACACTGTCTCTGTATCAGAGGACTATGAACCTAGAACAGTAAAGCGAGGCCCTTCGGTCCAAAATGTCTGTGCTAAGCTAAACTAAATCTCTTCAGCCTGCACATGATCCATATCCCTCCATTCCCTGCATATACATATGTCTATCTAAAAGCTTCTTAAACACCACTATTGTATCTTCTTTCATTACCTCCCCTGGCAGCCTGTCATAAGCACCCGCCACTCCCAGTGTAAATTATCTTGCCCCACACAATTGCTTTGAACTTCCCACTCTCACTTAAATGCATGTTCTGTGGTATTTGACATTTCTACCCTGAGAAAAAGATCCTTTATTTCTGCTCTATCTGTGCCTCTCATGATTTTATAAATTTTTAGGTTTCCCCTTGGCCTCTGATGCTTCAGAGAAAACAACCCAAGTTTGTCTAGCCTTTCCTTATTGCTTATACTCTCTAATCCAGACAGCATTCTGGTAAGCCTCTTCTGTATCCACATCCTTCCCATAATGGGGCAACCAGAATTGTACATAATATTCCAAGTGTGCCCTAACCAAGGTTTTATACAGCTGCAACATGACTTCCTGACTCTTGTACTCAATGCCCCGACCAATAAAGGCAAGCATGCCGTACGCCGCCTTTACCCCATCAGCCTGCGTGGCCACTTTCACGGAACTATGGAGTTGGACCCCAAAACATCTCTGTACATTAATGCTATTAAGGGTCCTGTGTACTGTCCCCTTGCATTTGACCTCCCAAAGTGTAACACTTCACATTTGCCTGGATTAAATTCCGTCTGCCATTTCTCTTCCCATATCTGTAACTGATCGATATCCTGCTTTATCATTTGGCAACCTGTGGATTCTTATTTTGTTGAATGTCTCCATGGAAGGTGAGGTCTGCATCGTGTCTGTCCCTAATTTCCCTTAAGAAGGTTGTGGTGATCTACCTTGAACCCCGAAAGTCCTTCTGGTAAAGGTATAGAATGGGAAGTTCCAAGATTTGGATCCAGTGACAAAGATGGAACTATCATACTGTATATTTCCAAGGTTGGGCTGGTGTGAGGCATGGAGGCAGATTTGCAAATGGTCACGTTCCCATGCACCTGCTATCCTTATCCTCCTCGGGGATAGAGGTGGTAGATTTGGGAGGTGCTAGATTAGTCTTGGGGCATAACTGCAGTGCATCTTGTAGTCATGATGGTGGAGGGAGTGAATGCTGGTGGGACTGTGTGCCAACAAGTAGACTGCTTTCTCCAGTATTCAATTCCCAGACCAGGAACTTTAGTATAAAAATCTGGGCTGACATTTCAGTACAGGACTACATTTGGATCAGTCTAATACATGGCACAAGGATGCACATATTCAGCTAAATTTGGCGATAAGTTTTCAGTACCTATTAGAGCAGCCAAAGAGAGGCTGATGCGGGCATTTAAAACTGACGCACACATGGTCTGCATGCACTCCTGGGTATACCTTATGAGCTTTGCTTTAATTAACAAGGATCTCGCTGTCAGAGGTGTTATCAAGTGAAGCATGAAACCAAAGTCTCATCTCCCTTCTCAAGTCAGAATCAAAATCAGGTTTATCACTAACTTAAATGATGTGAAAGTTGTTTAGTAGCAGTAGCGGTACAGTGCAAAATTGTTAAAAAAAAGGAATAATGAAGTAGTGTTCATGGTAGAAAGCAGAAAGACAAGATCACATTTCAAAAGCATCGTGGTTCTTCCCTGTGCCCTGGCCAATATTTGGGTCTCTCAACATCACCAGAACAGTTATCGCCGTTAACACGTTGTTTGTGGGAGCTTGCTGTGTGTAAATTGTCTGCACTGCTTCTTGTGTTACAGCGTTAGCATTGGGTGCATGGACATTTCAAGGTAAAATTGCTACAAAAAAGCAAGTTCTTCCTTCTTAACTCCGTGTGTCACCTCACTACAGGAAGGATGTGGAGGCTTTAGAGAGGGTGCAGAGGAGGTTTACTAGGATGCTGCCGGGATTAGAGGGCATGTGCTATCAGGAGAGGCTGGACAAACTTGGGCTATTTTCTCTGGAGGGGCGGAGGCTGAGGGGTGATCTGTTGGACGTGTATAAAATTATTGAGGGGCATAGATAGGGTGGACAAGCAATATCTTTTTCCCATTGTTGAGAAATCCAATACCTGAGGGCATGCATTTAAGAAGGGGTAGGTTCAGAACAGATGTGAGGGGTATGTTTTTTACTGAGAGAGTGGTGGATGCCTAGAATGTGCTGCCTGATAGGGTGGTGGAGGCAAATTCACTGGGGGCTTTTAAGAGGGGCTTGGATGAGCACATGAATGAGAGGAAAATAGAGGGATATGGGCATTCTGTAGGTAGGAGGGAATAGCTATGTCGGCACAACATTGTGGGCCGAAGGGCCTGTGCTGTACTGTTCTATGTTCTAAGTTCTATGTATCTAGTCATAATACAGAAAGAACTGTGGTTCATTTACTAGTAGGTTTCTTTGCTTAATATTGAATTTTGCCACCAGATGGAGCCAGCAGCCCAGAAGTGACGGCAGGGAGAACAGCTTGGAAGTGTTCACTAGAATCTGGCTGCTAAGCCCCAAAAATGCACTTCAGTGAGACTGAAAACTGGCACAAACTTATTCCGAGTCTTCATCTGTTGCTTGTACTTTGCACACATATGTTTTTTTAATTTATCTTTTTTGGGATCTGGGCATGACTGCCAGGTTCCAGCATTTATTGCCAATGCTAAGGTAACCCTGAACAGAATGCTGGCTGACCTACTGACTTCCTCCAGCATCTTGTTCGTTGCTCTAGATTCCCGCATCTGCAGTCTCTTGTGACGCCATTTCTGATTTTATTTCTGATTTCCAACATCTGTATTTGTAAGACTTTAGGGCAATAGGGAGCAACTTTCTGAGCAACACCACAAACGGGGACAAGATTTCTTTTCAGGCAAAACTGCTGATTTACTTTGGTTCAGACTTGCATTTGGGTACATGGACTACAGTTTGCATTTGTGTAATGTAAGAAATGGTGATGTAAGAAACTGGTTGATTTGGTTAGGATTTATGTTCATTGTTGTTTGTGATTTCAATGCAAGATTGTTATCTGAAATCTTTATCTGTTGCTTGTGTCTTGTGCACATATGCTTTTTTTAAATTTATTTTCTTTTTTGGGATCTGGGCATTACTGGCAAGTGCCAGCATTCATTGCCCGTGCCAAGTTAACCTTGAACAGAATGCATTTAAGAGCTGATCACAATGATGGCTCTGGATTCACATGTGTAGGCCAAGCTGTACGAGGGTAGCAAGATACCTCTCCAAAGAACATTAGCAAACCAGATAGGTTTTGGTAACAATCCAGTACCATTGTGGTCATCATTACTAATGACTAGCTTTTGTTTTTAAATTCCAAATAATTAAGTTGCCACGGTGTAGTTTGAATCAGGGTGTCTGAATTATTACTCCAGGCTGTTGGATTACTAGGTTAATATATTAATGACTGTGCTGCTGCTGTAACCCAACTGTTTTAATTTCTTGCTGCCTCATAGAAAATAAGTTGTATCAGGCACTGCATGTTGCCATAGACAATAAGAACTTGGTAAAGGCAAGGTGGTAATTTGAGATGCAGCTGGGAGAGCAGAACCAAAACAAAATTGGGATTTGTGTTACAGTTGCTTCAGAAAAGGCTGAAATGCAGACCCTGGGCAGTCCACTAGCAGACTTTTTCATTGGATAAATTTTTGCAACATTTCCTCTCCCCTGCAGATGCTGGCTTTTGCTCAGCGTAATCTAACTGCCACTATGTGCAAGTCGATCTGCACTGTAATAAATCAGACAAGAGCAGAACCAAAGAACATACGATTAAAACTTTATTAGTTTAATGCTAGTGGGAGTGGGGGATACAGAGAAAGAGTAAACAGTGTAACCCGAGCTCTGTACTGATCCCACTCGGTTATCAGCCAGTCAGTGTCCCTATTATTTATACCCACTTCCTAGGAAACCTTCGTGGGAAGTTAAATTTACTAAGGCAGTTGGTTACAGCAACTGACTGGATAATCTACAAATATTACAAAAGACAAACACCCAAAAAGTAAAGGTACAAACATTATAAAAATAAACCGCATTAGAAAAAAAAGTTCATTTACACATTGCTTTGTTTCTCACCAACATTTGCAAACTTGTAGCCTTGACTATAGTCACCCCACGGTTGAAGCAATATCATGACACGGGAAGAATAGCGCACACCATTAACCCTTACATTGCCAGTCGTTAACCCTTACGTTTCCAGTTATCTTTTACAACTAGGCAAACGCTGCATCTTATTGAGGGAATCATTCTTCATATTCTCAAGCAGAAGTACAGCAGACTGTGGCATGGTTCTTTCATCACATCTTGGTCGGCATGGGCGAGTTGGGCCAAAGGGCCTGTTACCATGCTGTATGACTCTATGACTGTTCAAGCATGTAGTTAAAAGGGGCATCACAAATAGGAGAGGTGTTCCCCGTTGCCTGAGATTTCGTTTTCCACTTGATCACCTAAACAATCCTGGAAAAGATGCTGTTTGGGTTAAAGGCTGGATAGGAAAGGTTTAGAGGGATTTGGGCCAAACGCGGGCAAATGGGACTAGCTTAGATGAGAATCCTGGTTGGCATGGACCAGTTGTGCTGAATGACTCTAGGAAAGCTCTCTCTCCACTGCCCCTGTCTGGGTTAAATCCCCTTTGTGTCCTCCTGAACTAGGTATGGCACGATCTTAGGTGCAACATTAATCCCCCTTTACACTTGTCCATTAAGTACCTTGAGGGCAGGTACAGCAGAGGTTAGATGCTGTAAAGTGCTCTCCATCACAGTCCCATCAACCAGCTTGGCTAATTCTTGTGTTGAGTCCATCTTCATTAGTGTATGCCCAAATGTGAGTGCCATTTTCTTCAATTCCCACACTAACATCACTGGTGGCAGCCCTGACTGATAGTTCAGTGCCAAATTTAGCTAAATAAATACATCTTGTTATTTACTGTGAGTTGGGACTGCTCCAAATTCATTGCACATTTAACAAACTAAACAACATTTTTACATGAAATTATCTTGAGTTTGAGCCAGTTGAAAGATCAGACTCTTGGCTTGTGCAGGATTCTAATCCACTGTGGCAATACTCTGTGGAATACTGTACTGTAAGGTCCTGAAAGGCATCCAAAATTATGAGCTATACTTAAAATGTTGTGTTTCTTGTGTCTTTTTGTAATGATGAATCCTGTCTATTTTGTTAAACATCATAACATATAAATTCATTTCCCTCTTCAGGAGTTGTTGCTGCAATTGTTCCCTGGAACTTCCCTTTAATGTTGCTGACCTGGAAGATTTGTCCAGCTCTGGCTATGGGTAAGACATTGGCTATACCAACACAAGTTGGAATGTCATTGAGTTCAAGGTTGCAGAGGGCTTTATCTGAATAAGACAAGGCAAGACAAGACGAAACTGGAGAAAACTGTAGACCTCAGCTGGAGTACTGTGTGAAGTTCTGGTCACCACACTAGAGGGAAGATGTGGGAGTGATGGAGAGGGTGCAGAGGAGGTTCACCAGGAGGTTGCCTGGGATGGAACGTTTGTTTATCAAGATGGGCTTGAGAGATGAGCTCTGTTGTCTCTGGAGTGGAGGAAGTGTGAAGGAACTGGAGCACTTGAAAGATACCCATGTTACAGGGAGAACATGCAAACTCCACACACACAGTACAGGAGGTCAGGATTGAACCCTGTGCTGTTAGTGTGGGTTTCCAAACGGGTGCTCCATTTTCTTCATGGGTCTGAGAATGTGTAGGTCGGTGGGTTAATTGGCTGCTGTAAATTGCCCCTTGTGTGAAGATGAGTGGTAGAACCTGGGGGGAATAATTTTTTAAATTGGTAATTGATTTATTATTGTCATATGTACTGAGATACAGTGGAAAAACTTTGTTTTGTGTGCCATTCATATTGATCATTCCAAACATCAGTACAGCAAGGTAGTACAAAGGGAAAAGTGATAATGGAATGCAGAATAAAGTGTTACAGTTACAGAGAAAATGCAGCGCAGGCAGACAATAAGGTGCAAGAGCCATGACGTGGTAGACTGAAAGATCAAGAGTTCATCTTTTCATCTTAATCGTACAAGAGGTGTGTTCAAGAGCGAGATAGAAGCTGTCCTTGAGCCTGGTGGTACATTGTACCTTCTGCCTGATTTTGGGGGGGGGGGGGGGGGGGGTTGTCAGGAGAAGAGAGAATCCCTGGGGTGGGAGGGGTCTTTAATTATGCTGGCTGCTTTCCTGAGACAGCGGGAAGTATGGACAAAGTCGATGGAAGGGAGGCTGGTTTTCATGTTAGATTGGGCTGTGTCCACAACTCTTCGCAATTTCTTGCAGTTGCCATACTAAGCCATGATGCATCTGGCTAGGACGTTTTCCATGGTGCATCTATAAAGATTGTTGAGGGGATGCGCCAAATTTCCTTAACTTTCTGAGGAAGTAGAGTTACTGGTGTGCTTTCTTGGCCATAGTTTCTATGTGGTTGGACCAGGACAAGCTATTGGTGACATTTACACCTAGGAACTTGAAGCTCTCAATCATCTCCACCACAGCATCATTGATACATACAGGGGTGTGTGCTCTGCCCTGCTTCCTGAAGTCAATGACCAGCTCTTTAGTTTTGCTGACATTTGGGGAAAGGTTGCTGTCTTGACACTATGTCACTCGTCTCTCTGTCTCCTTCCTGTACTCCATGTCATTATTGGTTGAGATCCAGCCTATTATGGTGGTGTCATCTGTGACCTTGTAGATGGAGTTAGAGCAGAATCAGGCCATGCAGCCCTGATTGTATAGGAAATAAAGTAGGGGGCTGAGGATGCAGCCTTCGGGGGAGAATAAAATGCTTTAGGGAAGAATTAGTGTAAAAATGGGTGGTTGCTGTCAGCAGAGACTCAATGGGATGAAGGACCTCCGTGTTGTATCCCTTTGTGACTCTACATAGAAATTTGGTCCCTTTATTCCCGAATGAATGTTCATGGGAAGGTTCATGGGCTAGTAAAGGCAAACCATAGCACCACACACTGAGACAATCTCTGTTCACCTCTGGATATTTAAGGCATCTGTTTTTATTTCTGATACCCAACATCTGTATTTGTAAGCCATTAGGGCAATAGGGTGCAAATTCCTGAGCAACACCATAAATGGAGACAATTTCTTCTGAGGCAAAACTGCTTATTTACTTTGGTCAGACGTACATTTGAGCTCATAGACTACAGTTTGCATCTGTGTTACTTGGTAGTGTAAGAAATGGGTTGGTTTGGTTAGCATTTATGTTATTGTTTGTTATTTCAATGCTGGATTGTTATCTGAAATCTTTGTTCTCTGGGGTCGTTATAATAATCATGTTTGCTCTTCTAAACTGATGAGATAAGGAGCAACTGAGGTTAGTGCATTTTTAACTGGAAGAAAAACGTCTTTTTACAAATGTTTAGAATCCTGAATTCTCACCAACAACACACTCCAGGTATTCACAAGAATTTACAAACAACTCTCGTCTCCATCGCTAGACGCTGAAATCCCCCAGTGAGTGAAGTTCCCCATTGCTCAAAGTCAAAGGAGCCTAAAGGTAGCCAGAGGCTGCACAAAGTGTACAAGATAGAAGACTATCTTGCATCTCAGTCTCCGTGCAAACCTTGTAGCAACTAGATTTGGACAGATTACAAGGCATGGGTCTGAAACTTCAGCTCCGAGAGATTTTGTGGGGGGGGGGAGGGGGGGCAACATGAGAAATTTTATTTAGGCTGAAGGTAGTTATAATCTGGAGCAAAAAGCAAACTGTGGGAGAAACTTGGTGGGTCAAGCAGCGTCTGTGAAGGCAAAGGGATGGTCGACAATTCAAGCTGTAACCTTGCTTCAGGTCACAACTTCGGTGTAGAGTAGACCACATTGTGGACACCAATGCAGTACACTGTCGACTGCCCATTTCCCTCCACAGATGCTGCCTGACCCGCTGAGTTCCTCCAGCATTTTGTGTGTTGATGCAGTGCACTAAATTGGAAGAATTGCAATTGAATCGCTGCTTCATCTGGAAGTGGTGTAGGGGTCTGGAAGATGGTGGGAAGGAAAGAGGTTAAAAAGGTAGGTGTTGTATCTCCCATAGTTGAATGTGAAAAGTGTGTGAGAAGAGGAGTAGCTGGTGGAGATGGAGGAGACAGCAAGGGGAAACAGTTCCTGTGGAAGGGGAGGGGAAGATGTGTCAGCTGGTGGAATCCCATTGGAGGTGCTGGAAATTATGGAGGATGTTCTGTTGAATGTGGAGGTTGGTGAGGTGGAAGACAAGGGAACACTATCCCTGTTTTGAGAGATGTGTGGAAATAGAGGAGATGCATTCGAAAGCCCCATCAACCACGAGAGAGGGAAAGCCACAGTTAAGGAAAAAGGAAGGCATGTTAAAGGCGCTGGTGTGGAAGGTTTAGTCATTGGAGCAGGTGAGACAAAAAAACCAGAAGAATAGAATGGAGTCCTTGCTGGAAGCAGGATAGGAATAGATGTAGGTGAGATGACTGTGAGAATCGATGGGATTATAATGGATTTGGTAGCTTGCAATCACCTGAGATGGAGATAACGATGTCATGAAAGGGAAGGGAGGGGGAGAGGAATTCTGGATACAGAAGGGCCACACAGTAAGGATTCCAAGCCAAAGAAATGGGTATGGAGGCAATGGAAGAAGACCAGTGTCATGATGGGCTGTGCTCAGTAAGATGGGGATGCAAGAGAATGAAGCTGAAATCTCTGCTAAGGATTGATTCCCTCTGATTCCAACTGATCAGTCCTCACCAGAGGACAGTTTCATTCCCCTTTGTCCTTACCTGCCTTTTTTTACATCCATTCTTCCAGCCAACCAGGAGTCCAAATAGCCTTTCCAAGTGAAGCACCAATTCACCTGTACTTCTTGCAATTTAATGAATTGCGTTAGGTGCTCACGATGTGGTTCGTCTGCGCTGGAGAACCCAAATGCAGACAACTGCTTCGCAGAACACCTGTGCTCAGCAGGCAGTGGAGCTGACTCTGAGTCTCTAGTCACCTCTCACTTTAATTCTCTGTCCCACCTTCACTCTGACTTCTCTCTCTCCAACCTCCCTTATTGCTCTAGTGATGCCCAGACTAAACTTGAGGAACAACACTAACATTTTGACGTTACAACTCTCAGGACTTAATATTGAATTTAGCAATTTTGGGTCATTTTTCTTCCCCAACAGATGTAGCAGGACCTTTGTTTCAATTTGTTATGTTTCAGTTTGTTTCTGAATCATTTTGTTCTAACTGCCATTTGTAAAGTAATTGTTACCTTGACAACTGTGGTTTGCGCCCTGAGGCAGACATTCCCTCTTCTCTCCACCTCTCCCCCTTTGCATTTTAAAAACTTCTCGCATTTCCAGTTTGGTTAAGGGCACTTGAGCTGAAATAATGACCATTCTTTCCCAACTGATGCTACTTGACCTGCTGAGTGCTTTCCAGCATTCTCTTTTTGTTTTGGATTTCCAGCATCTGCATGTTTTTGCTCCAAAAAATGTTCTCGTGATGTCCATAGGATAAAGGAGCAAAATTAGGCCATTCGGCCCATTGAGTCTGCCATTCAATCATCGCTGATTTTTTTTTCAGCCCCATTTTCCCATCTTCTCCCCATGACCATTAACCCTCCTACCGATCAAGAAACTATCAATCTTCGCCTTAAATCCACCCATTCATGCCTGCCTTAGTGACACTCCTGACCAACATTTATCCCTTACCAATAAAATTCAAATAGGATAATTTTTCTCTACTGTTGGGGAACTTTCTCAGTGGAAATTGACGGCCGTGAATTCTTAGAACTGTGGATAAATTATTTTTTATTTTAATCAGTTGTAAATCACTTTGTGAGCTGGATATTAAAGGAATGTGGGGGGGGGGGGGACAGGAAAATGGTGTTTGAGGGAGAAGATCTGCTATAAGCTTGTTGAATGGCGGAGCAGGCTTGAGCGGACAAACACTTTTGTGTTCCTATCCTGAAGTTGTGAAAAATATAAACGTATCCTCTACTCAAGGACAGCTTCTACCCCTCTGTTATTGGACTCTTGAATGGACCTCTCATGCGCTAAAAGATGAACTGGTGATCTCGCAATCTACCTTGTCATGGCCCTTGCACTTTCTCTGTGACATTACATTCTGCATTCTTTTTTCTTTTTACTGTTAGAGTCAAGTTTATTGTCATATGCACAGGTACGTGTATGCACAGTTGTAGCAACATCACAGGCACATAGCATCATATAAGCAGCATTCACAAGAAAAGCATAAATTAAACATGAATTATACAGAATTTTTACAAGAAAGAACACAATTAGAACAAAAGAAAGGTCTATTTTAGTACAAAGTGGTCACAGTGTTGCTAAACTGTAGTGATTTGGGTTGTGCCGGTTGGTTCAAGAACCAAATGGTTGAAGGGAAGTAGCTGTTCCTGAACCTGGTGGTGTGGGACTTCAGGCTTCTGTACCTCCTGCCCGATGGGAGCTGTGAGGAGATGGCACGGCTCGGATGGTGGGGATCTTTGATGATGGATGTTGCCTTGAGGCAGCATGTTAACTCAATGTAGAGTTGTAGAGCAATACAGTGTGTAATTATGTATGAAATGATTTTTCTGGATGGAGTGTAAAACAAAAGCTTTTCACTGTATCTCAGTGCACGTGACAATAATAAACCAATTTAGTTCAATTTCTTTTTGGCATCTGAAGACTAACAGAGTTACATCATCAATATAACCTCCTCCAGTCCATCCAAACCTCAAGAGCTGCAACTGCTGGATTAATATGTCTATAATGTGGTTTAAAAATTGAGATACTTGACCATGGATGTCAGTTTACAGGTGTTTTAGCTGATGCTGAAAGGTAGCATTGGTTCCTTAAGTGCCCATGTTTGGTCTGATTGGCCTGTATTCTGCAGGTAACACTGTGGTGTTGAAGCCAGCCACCTACACGAGACTCACTGCCCTGCTGTTTGCAGAGATCTGCACAGAAGCTGGGCTCCCTCCCGGTGTCCTCAATGTGGTGACAGGCAATGGAGCATTTGGCAGCAAGCTGGCAACACACCAGGATGTGGACAAGGTCGCCTTCACAGGCTCTACTGAGGTACCGCAGCAGACAAATTCTCATATACATTTCCCTTAAATCTGTTCAGAATGATTTTTTGCTATTTTGTGCTTTAAATCACCCCTGTTGAGTCACAGAACAATACAGCATGGATATAGGCCCGACCAGTCCATGCCGACCACGTTGTCCACCCAGCTAGTCCCAATTTCCTGCGTTCAGCCTGTGCCCTGCCCCTCCATGTACCTATCCAAGTGTTTCTTAAACGTTACTATTGTACCTGCCTCAACCACTTCCTCTGGCAGCTCGTTCCATATGCTCGCCATCCTCTGCGTGGAAAAAGTTGCCCTTCGGGTCTCTTTTAAATCTTTCCCCCTCACCCTAAACCTCTGCCCCCTAGGTTTGGACTCCCCTACCCTGGGGAAAAGACTGTTACCATTCACCTTATCTATGCCTCTCATAATTTTAAGCACTTCTATAATCTAGTCCTTGTGGATGGTAACCCCATGCAGTCTGTGGCTTTTATTGTCTGATGAGATTTTGCCTCCTTACAGCACATTGTATAACTGGCACGTATCCAAAACCTAATGATACACGTGGCAAATGGACTTCAATACTGGAGGTTGTAAAGGGCTGATCCTTTACAAAGCACAGAATTATTGACTGCTGTTGGCCTTTGAGGTGTACACGTGAACCTGACTGCTATCCAGCGATAACCACTAGAAAGCAGGAGATTTTCACGCCAGAATAAGCCCACCTTTCACAGTTGAATATCGCCATGAATGATCTCATTAGGTTCCTCAAGTGACGGACAAGCATTCGTGCAACGCATCAGAGAACTGTCAGCATTCATAAAGTTAGAAATCATTAGCTTTAGAAAGGGAGAGGATAACATTGTCAGAGAAGTTAGTTGGGTGATGAGGTGCAGGTGGTACATATCGATGACAAAACATAAGAGCAACAAACAGTCTGCTGGAGGAACTCAGCAGGTCAAGCAGTATCTGTGGGGAGAGAGGAATTGTCAATGTTTCGGGTCGAGACACTGCGAGTGGAGAGGGGAGATGGTTGGTATAAAGAGAGGGAGTGGTGAGACAGGAGCTTGAGGTGATTGGTGGACTGAGGAGTGGTACAAGCTGACAGGCAGGTTGTGCTAGGTAGGGGAGGGGAGTGAGGGTGGAGTTGACAATTGACGTCGACAACTCCTTTCCCCCCTCAGATGCTGCTCAACCCACTGTTCTTCCAGCAGATTGTTTATTGGTCCCGATCCCAACATCTGCATCTCTTGTGTCTCCGATGAAACATAAGACTTGTAATGTGCTCCACAGGTGGGACGTCTCCTCCGCCGAGCTACAGCCGGCACTGGAAAGAAGTTGTCACTGGAACTTGGTGGGAAGTCTCCCTTTATTGTGTTCGACACTGCCGATCTGGATAGTGTGGTGGAAGGCCTGGTTGATGCCATCTGGTTCAACCAAGGACAGGTGAGTGGTGGTGAGAGTTCAGACCATGCAGTTAATGCACCCTGTTTGCTAAGGATGAGCTCCAGACCCCAAGCATCATGAACCAGAGAGGATCTGCCTGCAGAGACCACTTCCTACATTTAGTGGAATTGAGATTATTTTATTTGGCAGTAATGAACTTTCCTTAAGATTTAACAGATTGTGGTGATAATGTTTAAAGGGATTTTAACCAAGATGGCAGTCCATTCGTAGTCACAGAGAGAGACGACATGGAAATAGGCTCCTCGTCCCTCGGAGTCCACATCAGCCACCCATTTACACTGAACCTATCTTGATCTCATTTTGTTTTATTCTCCCCACATTCTCTTCAGCTCCCCTACCCTCACAGTCCCCTCCACACAACTTACAGCGGCCATTTGAGATGCCTTGAGCACCCGGTGGAAGCCTACACGGTCACAGGGAGAAGGTGCAAACTCCACACAGACAGCACCAGGGGTCAGGATTGAATTTGGGTCTTTGGTGCTGCAAGGCAGTGGTTCTACTGTGCTGCCCATGAATCACACTGGCCTCATTTCTTTGGGCTAGGTTGCTAGAGAAACCAGTTCCTGACCATCATTCAGTGTCCCTTCTGAAAGTGCAATTGTGAGATTGTGTTTGATTAAGCCTGGCTAAAATTCAGCCAGTAGCCCAGTCTTTGTGTTCCAGTAACCTTAATGTCTCGGTTTGTGTATAAATTATGGGCTAGGTATGAGTATTGGGGTGAGTCCATTGGCGTTGAGATTTTAATAATACTATATTATTGTCCTCTACGTTGTCCTCTCCCTCCGCACCTCCCCAACTCGCCCTTCTCTCTTGTCCACTCCTGTCTCTTTTATCTTCCTCTCCTCCACCTACTCTTTCTGTCACAGAGGCTACTACTGCCCAGCAGCTGGAGGCAGAACCAGATACCACTACTCAGTCCTGGACATCGGGCCAGATCAGTTTGGTCTTGGCTTCATTTGAAGTTAATGTAGGCTGTTGGGCGTGACTGAGGGGTGACGGCACCATGCTCAGCAGTGGCAGAGGGGAACTGAGAGTCCAGTAGTAGAGGGCAAGGGGCCATAAATGAATAATGGAAGGTATTGTGAAACATTTCTTAAATAAACACAGACTTTTTTCCCTATTAGCATATGCGATTAGAAGCTAAGAAATGCAAAAGCAGAATGCAGGATATCAAAAATTCAAATAGAACAGCTGGAAATGCTTAACAGGTCAGGCAATATCTCTGAAGAAAAACTGATGTTGATATACATTTGAGTTGATTCCATGTGTTAATAACAACTAATGTGCAGCTGTAGTTACTTTTGAAATGCTCCTGCTGAGAATAGTTAACTTGGCACAAACAAGGAACTAAACTCAATATCAACTGTGTGGCCTTGTCCCAGGTGATGGCATTAGACTCTGGTTCATGAAGGGAAATATGTTTATAATCACTTGCTGCCACTGTACATCATTTACAGGAGCTGACAATGACGGTCTCTCTGTGGTCAGTTTCACAATGATGGCTAGTATTCTAAATGGACATACTGTACCACAGTGATACGACCGTTGAAGTTGGGTTAGCTGCATGAGTGGAGTCAATCAAAGGGAGCTTTATTTTGCAATGCTAGGCTTGTCCCACCAAACTCTGAAGAAAATAAGAGTATCATTCATCATCCCTCATAAAGATTTTCATTTGTCGCGGGTGATGAATAACCAGAGACTTGCCAGAATAGTGCAGCACCGATGGTGTTCCTTCTGTTGTAGGTGTGCAGCGCAGGCTCCAGGCTCCTGATGCAGGAATCGATTGCTCAGGAACTCACTAACCGACTGATGCAGCGCATGCAGTGTCTACGGGTGGGTGACAGCCTGGATAAGGGCGTTGACATGGGCGCACTGGTGGATGAATCTCGGAAGAAGACAATCACAGAGTATGTAGAGGAGGCAAGGAGTGAAGGAGCAGAGGTAAGAACTTAAAAGGCATCCATTCCTTAACTTCCCTGTTCTTCAAAGTTGTTATCCCTGGCCAATATTTAACCCTTAATCAACATTTCTGCCCGAGACCTCAAGAAACTGCAGAGAGTTGTGGACACAGCTCAACACTTCACGGAAACCAGTCTCCCATCGGTAAAGCAGCCAGCATAAACCCACCCACCCTGGTCATTCTCTCTTCCCCCTCCCATCGGACAGGAGATACAAAAACCTGAAAGCACGTACCACCAGCCTCAAGGACGACTTCTATCTTGCTGTTATAAGACTATTGAACGGTCCCTAGACTTTTGGCCTCATGATCTACCTCATTATGGCCTTGCACCTTATTGTCTGCCTCACTGCACTTTCTATGTAACCACTTTAATACTGCTTTCCCTTGTACTATCTCGATGTACTGATGTGATGAAATGATCCGTATCGATGACATGCAAAACAAAGTTTTTCACTGTACCTTGGTACACGTGACAATAATAAATCAATTTACCAATTTAATTTACCATTACTGGAAAAGAAGCCCAGTCTAAGTGCATTACCTTATCATTTTGGGTACTTGCTATATGCAAATCAGTTGCCCTATTTTCCTGCATTCTAAGGATATCTCACTGACAGGAAAGCACTTTCGAGACATCCTAGGATTTTCAAAGGCATTTTAAAGATGTATATTTTTCTTTGGATTTTTATGGAGCCTCAAAGGCGAGTTTGCACACTCTCTCACACATTCTCATTTTAGGTATTTCAGGTGTCTGAAGGAATGCCGCAGAAAGGTCTCTTCTACCCACCCACCCTCATCACCAATGTGAACACAGTCTCCCGTGTGGTTCGTGAAGAGGTAATTGGAATCTTCCTTAAAAATAGTTTTATTTTGTTGAGCGAAATAATTTATTGCAAACCTTCTCTTTAATATCCTTCAATTTGTATAACTGTGATACATTAGCTGAAATGCACTACATTTAGCCCAGCCTGTTGCTCCTTGCTGTTCTGTATTCTGACTCGCTCTCTTTCTGATGTTGATTCAATTGTACCTTAAAATAAATGTCTCTCGTTATGCCAGCAAGTGACTTGCAAGCCCAAAATTGCATCACATACCACAGACAGCAGCTGGTCAGTGTGAAAGGGAGGCACAATTGTCTGCAAAGCTAACTGGTAGACGTTACAACAAGGTACAATAAGTAATTAGGAAGGAAACTGATATGCTGGCCTTTATTGCGCGAGGATATGAAATGGAGAGAAAGATGACTTTAATTATATAGGTCCTGGCGAGAACATACCTGGAAAATTCTCTTCCGATCAAGTCTCCCTTCTTATAGAAAGATATACTAATAATAGAGGGAGTGCAATGAAAGTTCATCACACTGATTCCTGGAACTGGTGGGGAATTTAGCAGACTGGGCCTCCAGTATATTCTCTAGAATTAGGAAAAATGAGAGGTGAGTTTATTGAAATATGCAAAACATCGATGGGGCTTGTTTAACATCTCGTCCAAAGGTTGGGTGGCACAGCTGGTAGAGCTGCTGCCTCTTAACTCCAGAGACCCAAGTTCAATGCTAACTCCAGGCTTCTGTCTGTGTGGAGTATGTACCTTCTCCCTGAGACTGTGTGGGTTCCCCTCAGGTGCTCTGGTTACTCCCATGTCCCAAAGACGTGTGGGATTGTCAGTTAACTGACCATTGTAAGTTGTCCCTAGTGTTATGAGTGGTAGCATCTGGGAGGAGGTTGATAGGAAAATGGCAAGAATAACAAATAGGATTAATGCAAATGGTGTTTAATGGTCAGTGTGGACTCGGTGGGTTGAAAGACCTGTTTCTATGCTGTGTATTTCTCTGGTTCTAAGGTTCCCGTAGGGCTTAACAGGGCAGATGTGAAGGTGATGTTCCCCTACCTGAGTGTCTGGGACCAGAAGATAATTCTAAAGTAAGGGTCAGCCAGTTCAGACCAAAAGAAACTTCTTCACCCAGAGGACAGTCGATCTCTGGAATATGTTTGTGGGCCCTCAGTCACTGAGTTTATTCAAGATGAGTATTGGAACATTTTGGATAATAAAAAAAATAGAAGCACAAATGGGTTAATACTTGAAAGTGGAGCTGATGTAAAAGATCAAGGGTGATCTTAATGAGGGGCTGAAAGGCCTACTCTTTTTATATATGTTTGTATGAAAGAGTCTGGGATTTTGTACTTCCTCTCCTCCCCCTGAAATAATTCCTCCATGGAGTAGCAAACCTACATTCATAATGCTGGGTAATAATGGAAGGGTGTTTAGAGCCAGAGGGAGATACAGCTCGGAGTCCATGCCGACCATCAACCACTCAGTTACACTAATCCTATGTTCATCCCTTTTTTGTTTATGGTTCTCCCCACATTCCCTTTAACTCCCCCAGATTCTGCTATTCACTGACACACTACGGACAATTTACAACAGCCAACATCTTTGCAACGTAGGAGGGATCTGGAGCTCCTGCAGGAAGCCCATGTGGTCACAGGGAGAATGTGCAAATTCCACATTGTGCCAGAGGTCAGGATTGAACCTGAGACACTGGAACTATGAGGAGGCAGCTCTACTATTTATGTCACTCTGCCTCCCTGGTTGATTATAGGAGTTACACAAGTTAATCTTATCCATTCCTCATTTGGTCTTCCTGAGGCATGTTAACTTGTCACAAAGAAGATTTGTAGTTTGGAATTGTTTGTGTCCTGTGATTGAGTTCTAAACATTTGGATATACCTGGTTTAAAAAAAAAGGAAATTAATGATGAATATTGAAGGGTGAGTAGAAAATGAACCTACCTATACACTCATGACTGCGTGGCCAGATTGTGCTCTAACTCCATCTACAAGTTTGCAGATGATACCACTGTAGTGGGCCATATCTCAAATAGTTATGAGTCAGAGTACAGTAAGGAGATCACAAGATAAGGGAGCAGAAGCAGGCCATTCGGCCCATCGAGTCTGCTCCAAGGAAAGGGAAATAGAAATGAGAAATGGGGAATGGGGGAAGAAGAAGAAGAAAAAAAACTATTCTAATCCCAATTACTGGCCTTATCCCCATATCCCTAGATATCCTGACTATTTAGATATCTATCTATCTCCTCCTTGAACTAGCTTCCACTGCTGTACGTGGCAAGGAGTTCCACAAATTCACCACCCTCTAGCTAAAGATAGAGAGCTTAGTGACTTGGTGTCATGGCAACAACCTTTCCCTCAATGTCAGCAGAACAGAAGAGTTGGTCATTGACTTCAGGAACAGGGGCGATGCACATGCTCTTGTCTACAACAATGGTGCTGATGTCAAGAGGGTTGAGAGCTTCAAATTCCTAGGAGTGAGCATCACCAATAGCCTGTCCTGGTACAACCACAAAGACATCATGGCCAAGAAAGCTCACCAGCACCTCTAAATCCTCAGGAGACTAAAGAAATTTGGTATGTCCTCTTTGACACTCACCGATTTTTATCGATGTAATATTGAAAGTATCCTATCAGGATGCATCATGACTTGGTATGGCAGCTGCTCTGCCTGGGACCGCTAGAAACTGTAGAGAGTTGTGGACACAGCTCAGCACATCACTGAAAGCAGCCTCCTTACCATGGACTTTGTGTACACTTCTCACTGCCTCGCTAAAGCAGCCAACATAATCAAAGGCCCCACCCACCCTCGACATTCTCTCTTCTCCCCTCTCCCATCAGGCAGAAGGCACAAAAGCCTGAAATCACATACCGCCGGGCTCAAGGACAGCTTCTATCCCACGGTGATAAGACTATTGAATGGTTCCCTAGTATGCTAAGATAGACTCTTAACCTCACAATCTACCTTGTTAATGACCTTGCACCCTATTGTCTGCCTGCACTGCACCTTCTCTGTAACTGTAACACTGCATTCTGTCATTGTTTTACCTTGTACTACCTCGATGCACTGTGTAATGAATTTATCTGAATGAACAGTATGCAAGACAAGTTTTTCACTGTACCTCGGTACATGTGACAATATTAGAATTGGAATTGGTTTATTAAAAGGGAGGGTGATGAGGATGTTCATCAGCGGGGAGGTGCAAATGGTTGAAGGAACAGCATGTGAAGCTTAAGCCAATCATTTGAACCAGCAAGTTATTTTAGTTATTGACAGAATAATCCTTGCTTTAAACTAGTGGGTATATCAGTGTTGTGGATCACACCTGTTGCTGAATTTAAAGAATGATTACCCCTTAATTCTTTAGATATTTGGACCAGTTTTGGTAGCCATGACATTCCGCACTGCAAAGGAGGCTATAACTCTGGCAAACAACTCTTCGTATGGACTTGCGGGCAGCATATGGACTGAAAATCTACCGTTGGCACTGGAGGTGGCGATGAGGTGACACAATATGCTTTTGCAGTTGGTTGATGATTTCCTCTGTAGTATCCTTTGCTTCATTCTCTCTCACTCTCTATATCTCCCTCCAAACCTCTCTGCTTCCTTTTACTCCTTGGTTTTCCCACTTTCTGCATTCCTTTGTGTGGATAACTCTGGACCCATTTGTTGTTGATATTCCTGATTTATTGACGGACACTCTCTTTAGTTTGAAGGCTGGAGCAGTCTGGGTGAATGGGCACAACATGTTTGATGCTGCAGCTGGATTCGGTGGTTATAAAGAGAGCGGCTTTGGACGAGACGGAGGGAAAGAGGTCAGTCTTGGAATACTAATGAAGTTGATGTGGAGCTTAAAGGCCACAGTTCCGTGCAAGCATGGATGACTTATTATAAATGTTTTTATTCCTATTGACTGTATTTGGACTAAAGTACAGTAAGTGTTCTCAGCACACAAAAGTCAAGTTGCAAAACAGAGGTTGAAAATTTGATAGCTGCTGGGGGTGGAAAGTGGAAAAGAAGGGGCAGGGGGGAGGTAAAAAAAAATTGCTAGTCTCTTGATCGCAAAAGGAAACGAGGAGGAACATGAAAACTCAGGAGATGTGTTGCCATCCTGCATTGAAAACATTACTGTCCAGATTCTGCAGGTAAGGGACTGCATTGCTGCCAAACCTAAGAATCTGCCTGTGAAGATTTAGTAAGCTTTGTAGTAGCGATTATCCAAGGTTCTCAAACGTTTAAGTCTTGCAGCATCTGAGGGATATTTGTGTCATGCAGGGGCTTTGAGTTTATCATGTATATTAAGTAGACCAAGAAAGTCAAAGTGGAGTTTATTGTCACATGCACAAGTCCATGTGTGCACAGGTGTAATGAAAAACTTACCTGCAAGCAGCATCACAGGCACAGAGCATCACATAAGCAGCATTCACAAGAAGAACATAAATTATACACAATTCTTACAAGGAAGAACACAATTAGAACAAAGAAAACAGACCATTTTAGTGCACAGTGGTCATTGTGTTGCTAAACTGCAGTGATTAGGGTTTTTGCCAGTCAATAGTGTTAATTAGTTTTGAATCCATACTAGTGTATGGAATCCATACCCGATGCGCACCTCCATGAGTTGTTACTTGGTCTGGACATTCACAGTTGCCCTTTGACCCTCCCGTACCCTGCTCTCCTATCCAGGGCTTGTATGAGTATGTGAGGCCTGCTTGGGAGGAACGACCCAACCCAAAGCCAGGAGAGGTCAAATACAAAACGTTTGCAGCTGTGCATGGAGCAGATCTTCCACCAATCCCAGGACAGGTAGCACAGCCCACGCTACTCCAAACTGATGCTGTTCCAAGGTACGATAATGTGCAATTTGTGCCACTAAGTCCTATAAACCCAACTGCCTTCAAATACTCAGGTGACTCACTGCTGTTCTGTTTGTCTGCAGTGTTGACCGTACGTATAAAGTATACTATGGAGGTGCCCAGAAGAGGCCTTACAGCATGTACTCGCGCCCCATTTTTGACCACAAGGGCAAGGCCGTGGCTTATGTCGGTGATTGCAACAGGAAAGATGTTCGAAATGCAGTGGAGGCAGCTCATGCAGCAGCTCCAGGGTGAGTGGTAATGACAGTTCCACTATGAAATAAATCCACACTTTGCTACTGCCAAGAAAGCTCACCAGTACCTCCTACTTCCTCAGGAGGATAAAGAAATTTGGCATGTCCCCTTTGACACTCACCAATTTTTATCGATTAGAAAAATAGGGGGCTATGTGGGAGGGAAGGGTTAGATAGCTCTTAGAGCAGGATAAAATGTCAGCACGACATTGTGGGCTGAAGGGCCTGTACTGTGCTGTAGTGTTCTATCTTCTATAGAAAGTTGTGGACACTGCTCAACACATCACAGAAACCAGCCTCCCCTCTATGGATTCTTGTCTATACTTCTCACTGCCTCAATAAAGCAACTAGCATGATCAAAGACCCCCACCCACCCCAGATATTCTCTTTTCTCCCCCCTCCCATCGGGCAAAAGATACAAAAGCCTGAAAGCACATTCCACCAAGATCAAGGACAGCTTCTATCCCACTGTTATAAGATCATTGAACGGTTCCCTAGTACGATAAGATGGACGCTTGACCTCACAATCTACCTCGTTATGTCCTTGCACCTCATTGTCTGCCTGCACTGCACTTCTTCTGTAACTGTAACGCTTTATTCTGCATTCTGTTATTGTTTTACTTTGTACAACTTTGATGCACGGTGCAATGAATTGATCTGTATGAACGGTATGCAAGACAAGTTTTTCAGTACATGTGTCAATAATATTCCAATTCAGTTGATCTCCTTTATCTTTATTGGGGTGATAGAGCGAAAAAGTTGGCCACCCTTTGGGTGAGGTCAGTCTCCAGTGTGAGTAGATACAAGGCAAGAGGTAGGTAAAGCAGATTCCAGAGTGCAGCAGGCACTGGAAGAATGACCTTGAGTTCTGAGGTCTACCTTGGCAACTTTATGAGAATTCACTGAAGACTTTAATAGGTGACATTTGAAGTACAGAGTGGGCTTCCCCAGAAAAGAAGAATTGGAGCATCTCTGAAATGCAAGGAAACGCTTTTACGTAATGGTGGAAGTTTGGAGCTGGTGGGAGTTGATGACAATGTCGTCAGAATAAAGGGACTAGGATAAATGTATGATCAGTGTATATGAGTGGTTGGTGGGGTGCAGGACCTGGTTCTGTGCTGCATTTCTCTATAACTTGCTTCCCTAATGGTAATTGCTACTAGATCAGTTCTTAATAAGAGTGAAATTAAGGAATATGGAAGAAGGCAGAACTAGTAATTGGTTTATTATTGTCATCTGTACTGAGATGCAGTGAAAAGCTTTGTTTTGCGTGCCATCCATACAGATCATTCCAAACATAAGTACATTGAGGTAACACAGAAGGGAAAACAATAACAGAATGCAGAATAAAGTGTTACAGCTGCAGAGAAAATGCAGTGCAGGCAGACAATGAGGTGCAAGAGCCATGACGTGGTAGATTGAGAAATTGAGTTCACTTTTATCATATAAGAGGTCTGTTCAGGAGTCTTGTAACAGAAGGATAGAAGCTGTCTTTGAGCCTAGTGGTACGTGTTCTCAATCTTTTGTATCTTCTGCCTGATGGGAGGGGCGAGAAGAAAGAATGTCTGGGGTGGGAAGTTTCTTTAATTATGTTGGCTAAGCTTATAAGTCAGTCAGGATCATACTAAGTAATAAATCAACAGTGGTCTTCTCACATTAGGTGCCGCAGTGATTTGGATTAATTGGAATCATGCTGTTACTGCTGAAAATGGTCAACAATAAATTTAATGAGAATCTAAAGAAAGCAAGGCTGGAGAGTGAAAGACTTCTGACTTGTCTTTTCAGCTGGGGGAAACGAGCTGCCCACAACAGGGCTCAGATCATCTACTACTTGGCTGAGAACCTGGAGTTGCGCCGGGAAGAGATGTCTCAAGGACTGAGTTCCCTGACTGGTGTCACTATCGAGGAAGCCAGAGATGAAGTAGATGCCTGCATTGAGAGACTTTTCTACTGGGGTGCCTATTGTGACAAGTATGGGGGCACCGTCCAGGTGGGAAAACCGACAAAATGTTGTGTGCCTTCCATTTTGGGAAGAATAAAGCAGTTTTTCATGTTTCCTTACAGCATGGGAGACCATTTGCCCATCGAGTCTATGCCAGCACACAGTGCAATCCAGTTTCCCCCATTAATTTTCTTTGTAACTTATTCTCCCACATTCCCATCAACCCTTCCCTAGGTTTTACTACTCACCTGCACACTAGTGGCCAGTGTGACTTTGGGATGTGGTGGGTAACCAGAGCACCTGTGGGGAAGCCCATGTGGTCATGTGGAGAACATACAAACCACTTAGATAGCTCCGAAGGTCAGCATGGAACCCGGGTCACTGAGCTGTGAAACTCCACTGTGCTACCTGCAGTGGTGCAGTCAATGAATGTGCTTCACCCCTCCAACAATGTTCAAGACACCAGTGATTATATTTCCAAGTCAGGGTATTGTGCAGTTTGGGGAATGTGCATGCAGTGGTGTTCTCAGACGCATCCTGCTCTTCTCTTCTTTGGTGGTAAATGTTGCACGTTTGGGAGGTGCTGCCAGAATGGCCTAGGCAAGTAATTGCAGTTCATTTTGTAGATGTTACACACTGCAGTTACTGCACTGGTGGTGTAGAGCATGAATGTTTACAGTGGTGGATGGGGTACTAATCAAGATGGTTACTTGATCCAAAATAATGTCGAGATGTTGGAGCTGCATTCTTCCAGGCAAGTAGTGAATATTCCACTGAATTGTTGATGTGTGCCTTGTGGATGTTAGAAAGGCTTTGGGGTGTCAAAAAGAGCATTGGTCTCCACAGGGTACTCAGCCTCTGACTGCTCACATAAACACCAGTTACTGCTTGGCCCTGTTGAGTCTCTGGTGAATGTTGACCCCCAGCATGTTGATGAAGCAGATGCAGATGCTTAGACTCTCTCTTGTTGGAAATGGTTTTGTGACCTGAATGTTAATTATTACTTATCACCCCCTGCCTGAATGTTGTGTAGGTCTCATTGCATGCAGGTATGCATTGGTTTATTTTCTGAGGTGTTGCAAATATTTCTTTCATCACAAGTATCCCCACTTCTGACTTTATGTTGGAAAGAACCTCACTGATGAAGCAGCTGAAGATGCCCTGAGGAACCCCTGCAGTGATGTGCTTGGAATGACTGAGCCCCAACAGCCACCACCATCTTCCTTTCTGTGAGGTACAACTCCAGTCATTGGATTGTTGGCTCCTGATGCCCATTGACTTCAGGTTTACCAGGGCTCCTTAATGCTGCACTCAGTCAAATGCTGCCTTGATACCAAGGGTAGTCACTCTCTCTTCACCTGCAGAATTTAGCTCTTTGGTCCATGTTTGGATGGAGGCTGTGATGGGGTGTGCCATTGACTGAGGAATAATTCACATGTCAGGATTTACCTTTGAGGAATGAATGTGAGAAATCAAAGCAGAAAGAGCCCTTATAACTTCTCTACCCAACTAATATTGTACACTTCAAGTACCATCCTGCCTTATCCTATATCTATTGGTTCCCTTAGTGCCCAGAAGTCTGCCTACCTCATTCATAATTGAAATTGATATCTGAACTTTTGCAGCATCTAAGGAAGAAACTTTTATATTTGCTGTGTTCAAGTAAAGAAAGTTTTCCTCATGTCAGTCCAAAATGACCGATGTCTTATCCTGGGACTGTGCTTCACAATTTATAGTATAAATTTGAAAATCACAGGAAACAAAATCTTGTTGTTATCTTGTCAAGATTGCAAGGTGCATCATAAGAAGCCAAGTCCTGGATCTTGCTGCATCCATTTCTCATTTTATTGATTAAGATAGACATGGAGAGGTCCATTTTTGAGTGAGGCCCAATACAAGCTAGGGGAACAGCGCCCATCTTTTTTTTGTAGATTCTAGACTTGATACTAAATTTTACAACGTTAGGTAACTTGATTTCTCTGTGATGTGAACTCACTCTCTCTGTGAGTGGAGGACCTGCCCAGCCTGACCTGCCAGGCTTGTGCTCCTACTCTGCATTTCACAACTCTGACTTTCTTTTCTGTTCTGTTGTCCATTTTCTCGCACTCTAACTGCTCCCATTCCCTCACTGGTCAGGTGACTTTGTTTATAGCTTATCCATGGTTACCTGCTTTTGTCCAATCAAAGAAATCCCTCTTTTCCTCCTCTCCCCCCCCCCCCCACCCCCCTCTTCAGCTTCACAAGCTTCTTTGGTCTCCTTCCCAGTTCTGACAAAGGGTCTTCAACCTGAAATGTCGGCTCTATTTCTCTTCCCACAGACGCTGCCTGACCTGCTGACTATTTCCAGCATTTTCTGTTTTAGATTTCCAGTATCTGCAGTTTTGATTTTCACTACTTGTTAGCTGCCACTGAAATGAGCTTTGTCTTGAAAATCCAAGTTAAAGATCTGGTGATTGTTTAGATGATGATGAGGCATATGACTCCAGCCTGTGCCACCAAATATTCTTTGGATTTTTCTTTCGATGTGCATTTTTCCAAGAATCCTCATAGATCTGGGGACACGGGTAGACAGGGTGGTGAAGAAGGTGTATGGCACACTTGCTTTTATTGGACGGGGCATTGAGTACAAAAGTTGGGACTTCATGTTACAGCTGTTCAAGACATTGGTGAGATCACACTCGGAGTATTGTGTGGAGTTCGGGTTGCCGTGCTCTAGGAAGGATGTGAATCAGTGAGAGGGTGCAGAAAAGATTCACAAGAATGTTGCTCGCACTGGAGGGATTGAGTTATAAGGAGAAAATGGATAGATAGTCTGGGACCATCTTCCCTGGAGTGAAGGAGGCTGAGGGGTGACCGTATAGAGGTTTATAAAATGAGGGGCCCAGATAAGGTGGGTGGTCACAGTCTGTTTTCCAGAGTGGGGGAATCCAAAACTAGAGTGCATAGGTTTAAGGTGATAGGTCACCTTTAAATCTTTCCCCTAAGGGACAACTTTTGCCTCTGCGCAGAGGGTGGTGGGTATATGGAACAAGCTGCCAGAGGAAGTGGTAGAAGTGGGTACAATTACATCATTTGAAATACATTCGGACAGGTACATGGATAGGAAAAGTTTAGAGGGATACGGGGCTAATCAGGAAGACATCTTGGTCAGCATGAAGAATTTGGGCCGAAGGGCCTGTTCGCCTTGCTGGATGACTCTGTGACAAAGACCATGACTCCAAATCACAATTTATAAATTATTGTTTTGGCTCCAGTTGTGTTAATTCTATCCAGTTCTGCATATCATACTTTGTAATGGCCTTGGTGTGATTGAGAGATTTGCTCAAATTGTGCCAGGGATAATTAGTTGAACTACAAAAGTAGAGAAACTGTGTTTTTTTTTTGTGCAAAACAATTGTTGTGACTTGTTGAGTAGTGGAAGTGACTGGATTCCTGTACTCAGAATTGGCATACACCAGTTGGGCCAAATGGTCACTCCCTGTGTGGTAACAGTTCTACAATCCAACTTTTATTTCTTAATATTAAAAGAAGATTTAATGTGTTTAGAAGTACGGGAGAGAGAAAAACTTTCCAGGGGCAGGAGGGGTGGAAACCAGAGGATCCAGATACGAGATGGGAAGTGTTTGTTTTAGTCTAGGATTTATTATAATCTAGTAATGTCCTTCCTCGAAGGGCAGTGGAAGCAGATTCAATAGTCTCCTAAACTGGAAAAAGATAACTTCTTTGGCCTCCCTCAGGGGCGAGGGTGACTTGCTTCCACTCTGATTCTGAAATGGGGGGGGCGGCGGGGTGAGCTCGAGGTGGGGTCCACAAGTGGGACAATGATAGGGTGGGTGGGTGAATGATACATTAGGTGTGTGTTTCCACCGCTGTCTTCTCCGAGCTTCCACTTCTCCCCAACAGAGAAGCTAGAGATTCTCTTTGCTGTTCTGATGATGTTCCATTTTGAGCGGGTTCATGGGCCAGCGGTTTCCATGAAGTTGTTCTGTGGTTACCCTCCCGCTAATCTGCTACAACAGAGCTCGGCGTAGAATATCCAGCTCAGGACTTTAGTGCCAAGCATGTGGATGGAATGGCTTGCACTAGAACAGGCTAGGTGTAATTAAAGCCCCAATTGCTGCGTATTTTGGCTAAGGACAGAACCTTTGGAGAACAAACAATCTGCTGGAGGAACTCGGTGGGTCAAGCAGCATCTGTGGGGTGGGGGGGAAGAATTGTTGACGTTTCAGATTGAAGCCATGCATCAGCAGTGCAGATGCTGCTCTACCCACAGAGTTCCTCCAGCAGATTTTGGTGCTCCAGATTCCAATATCTGCAGTCTCTGGTGTCTCCTTGATGTTCGTTTGCTTAACCTGCCTGTGGATTTTGCGGATCTTTTGGAGATGATGTTGGTGGGATTTTTCCAGTGCTTTGAGATGCCTGCTGTGGGTAGTCTGTCTCTGAAGTGTACACGATGGTGTGGATCACTGCTGTGAGCTTTATGCTGTGTAATTTGCAGCCACTCTTTTCCTCAGATGCCAATAATCTGTGCTGCCACACTGGATACAGTTGTCAAGGAGTCATTGAGAAACACACCATGGAAATGGGCCTTTCAGCCCACTGAGTCCATGCCAACCATCAAGCTCCCAATTTTTCACTAATCCTACCCCATTTCATTCTCCCCACATACCATTGTCTTTTTCCCCCACCCCAGAATCCACCACTAATAAGAAACACAAGGCAATTTGTAGTGGCCACTTAACCTACAAACCTGCACAGTTTTGGTGGAAGCTGGAGCACCCGGAAGAAACCCGTGCAGTTCTAGGGAGAGTGTGCCAACTGCACATGCAGACAGCACCCGAGGTGTGAGGCAGTGGCTCCACTAGCTGTGCCATTGTGCTATCCTTAAGAACGATTGCCTTGTAAGGGATTGAACACTGGTCATGGATTCGTACAGCACGGAAACTGGCCCTTTAGCCCAACCCATCCATGCTGACTTAGATGCCCTAAGCTCATCCCATTTGCCTCCCATTGGCCCATGTCCCTCTATCCTTTCCTATCCACGTATCTGTCCACGTGCCTTTTAAATATTGTTATTGCACCTGCCTTAACCACTTCCTCTGGCAGCTCGTTCCATATACTGACCACCCTCTGACTGGAAAAAGTTGCCCCTCAGGTTCCTATCAAATCTCTCCCCTCTTACCTTAAACCTATGCCCTCTGGTTTTGAATGACTGTGTGCATTCACCCTATGTATGCCCCACCATGATAAGCAAGGATACAAACCAACAATCTGCCGGAGGAACTCACTGGGTCAAGCAAGATCTGTAGTGAGGGGAGGGAATTGTCCACATTTTGGGTCGAATCCCTGCATCTCACCCTGACGAGAAACATTGACATTTTGTACCCCCTTCCCCCACAGATGTGGCTTGACCCACTGAGTTCTTCCAGCAGGTTGTTTATTCCAGCATCTACAGTTTCTTCTGTCTCTAAGGATACCACTATACTGGTGAGATTGTGAATTTTGTCAGCAGTGTTTGAGAGGTGGCTCCTGAAATATGGAGTGACGTAGGTTTTCCACATCTGGTCAAGATGAGGTTGTGCGTCAGTGGCTAATGAATAGAGAGCCTTTGTTTGGTGAATGCTTACTCTAGGGCTCGTTCTCTTGTAAGCTTCAGTGAATGAGACAGTGACTCAGAGGGGAAAACTTGCAGTTGAATGATGAATGCAGGTGGAAACCATGGCTAGTTCTCGGAATTAACTGACAGGTGAAATCACCTTTAAAGCTGCATCATTCTATGGCTGATATATCTAGATAAGAATTATTTCATTGTTTTTAGTTTTTCAGAAGCTAGGCCTTTGTATGAGAGTTTGTGAACTTCCAGTTCACTCACCATCATTGAGTTATCATTATGGTACAAACTTCCTCTGTTTGCTGGGGTTAGTTACCGGCCTGTTTTATTGTCTGTCTTTTCAATGCAGTAAGAGTTTTCTGACATATTTAAGGTTCAGCAATAGAATGGCTAAGTGGTATTGACAATGAAACATATTTTCCTTTCTTTTTTTCAGGAAACCCAGCTTTATGGGGCCACGATCATGGTTCGAGAGCCTGTAGGTGTGATAGCCATTGCATGCCCCGATGAGAACCCTCTGCTCAGCTTTGTGAGTCTTTTTGCCCCAGCAATTGTTCGAGGGAATGTGGTCGTCATTGTCCCCAGTGAGAGGTATCCTCTGCCAGCCTTGGAACTCTATCAGGTACAGACAAGTGGACCCACTTTGGTTTGTGTTACAATAATTGCACTGGTGTGCAGCCACTGACACACTTCTAGAATTTCTCAGTGCCTCAATTCACCTACAGTGAAACTCCGATGATCCGACATCTGTGTTCAGAGAACATGTTGGTTTGGCATCTGGCTTCAGAGCGTGAGTGAGATGTACAGCCAGAGCTAGGAACTGAGTGCTTGTGTATTCCCTGGGTTCACTGGGTGGTTTATTATATTACTGTAAAACAAGTGTAAAATAAAAGTGTATTTGGGTATACAATAGTCCAGAAACTCTGCTAGCCTGGCACCACTGAAGTCCCAAGAGTGCTGTTGGAATTTTACTGTATAATGCTGCAGAGACTAGGAATGTAATGGGTTCCATTTCTTAAGAGTTGCAGTAATTCGTCCAAGCTGGGTCACCGTTGACACTCTAGCCCTTGATTTGGTAGAATAATTGTTGCTGACTGCTGTCTAGGACCCCATGTTAGAAAGTTCAGGTAGCAATTAGTAGTGAGGACAGGAGTGAGTTCAGATCCAATAGCTTCACTTTCAGAAAGCTTGCTGTCAGAGTGCATGTGTGGACTGAATATTTGCCCTGGGCACTCGTGGTGCAGTATCTCACGGTGCCTCCTTCATGAAGTGAGAGCTGTAAAAAGTGATCTCTCTGGGTTTAGTTATAGGTTAGCCCTTTCAGTGAAAGCTTTGCATAAATCATGCTTTTTGACTCGCACGCAATGTTGTATCAGGGACACCAAGGTACAGGTGCTCATTGGTAAGATGTTTGTTGTGTAACATTGATGCACTACTTCATAACTTGATTTGGATCACCTACCATGAAGTAGAGCTGCTTGTTGTTTTGCTCTGTCCACAGTGAAATTCTCATTTGCAAGAGGTTAAATATGTGAATTTTACGTGTCATCAACTTCGTACAATGTCTGATCATTTTGTGTCATCAGCTTCGTACAGTGTCTGATCTGTGGGCTCATGGATACCAATTATACAAATAGATTCCTGTTCTCTATTTGTGTGCAGGACATTGTATTAAATGCATTGCTTAATACCATGACACTTAATCAGTGTATGTTCCAGTGATTGAATAGATGGGTGTGAGGAACATTGCTACGTCTTGAAGCCAGCACCAGTACATGGAGGCATGGCTTGTTAAGGTTCATGAAGAACCATCTGCAGAATGAGATTTATGGTCATAGACTGCAAGGGCTGCCTCCACATGCTCAGTGCTGCCAATTAATTTATGGATTCAACACCTGGCAATAACTATTGCATCCATTTCCATTTTCCATTAAATTGTAATTTTATACAGAGCATGTCTATGCCTGTCAAAACAAGAGCTACCCAGCCTAATCCCATCTTCCAGCGCCAGGTCCACAGCCCTGTGGATGACAGCACCTTGACAGCATATCCAAACACTGTTGAATTGTGAGGAGGGTTTCTTCCGGTATCATCTCTTCCAACCGTGAGTTCCAAACTCCCAGCATCCTTTTGAGTGAAATAATTTTTTTTTCTCTCATTTCCCTTTGAATCCTTGAGCTAATTACTTTAAATTACTCAGGGAAGTACAGGCTGATGAGCCTGACTCCAGTTGTAGGGAAGTTACTGGGGGGAATTCTATGGGACAAGATCTACCATCACTTGGATAGTCAAGGCCTATTCAGAATAGTCAGCATGGTTTTGTGTGTGGGAGGTCATGTCTGATGAATCCTCTGGAGTTTTTTGAAGAGGTAACTAACGGGATAGAGGAAGGGGATGGACTTTAGTAAGGCCTTTGACAAGGGCCTGCATGACAGGCTGATCCGGAAGGTTAGGTTGCGTGGGATTCAGGAGGAGCTAGCGAGGTGGATTCGGAATTGGCTCGATGATAGGAAGCAGAGGGTGATGGTTGAAGGTCAATTCTCTGACTGGAGGCCTGTAACTAGTGGGGTGCCCCAGGGGTCAGTGTTGGGACCTCTGCTATTCATTATTTATGTAAATGATTTGGATATGAATGTACATGGCACGATTAGCAAGTTTGCTCATGATAATAAATTAGGGGGATTTGTTGGTAGTGGAACAGGTTACAATAAATTGCAAAGAAATCTTGATCAGTTAGAGAGATGGGCTGAGGAATGACAAATAGATTTCAACTTAGATAAGTGTGAGGTGATGCACTTTGGACAGTCAAACCAGGGGAGGACTTGTACAGTGAATGGCAGGGTACTGACGAGTGTTGTGGAACATTCCTGAGGGACCTGGGCATACAAGTGCACAGCTCACTGAAAATGGCCGCGCAAGTAGACAGGGTGGTGAAGAAGGCGTTTAGCACACTGGCCTTCAGTCAGGGCATCGAGTTTAGGAGTAGGGACACTGTGTTGCAGTTTTATAAGTCGTTGGTGAGGCCACACGGGGTATTGTGTACAGTTTTGGTCGCCCTGTTATAGGAAAGACATTGTCAAGCTGGAGAGGGTGCAGAAGAGATTTACGAGGATTCTACGTGGACTGGAGGGCCTGAGTTATAGGGAGAGGTTGGCCACGCTGGATCTTCATTCCTTGGAGAGTAGGAGAATGAGGGCTGACCTCATAGAAGTTCATAAAACTGTGAGGGGTCTGGATAAGGTGGACGATCATTGTCTTTTCCCCAGGGTTGGGGAGTCCAAAACTTAAAGGGCACAGATACAAGATAAGAGGGGAGAGATTTAAAAGAGACCTGAGAGGTAACTTCTTTACACAGAGGGTGGTGAGGACCTGGAATGAGCTGCCAGAGGAAGTGGTTGAGGTGGGTACAATTGCAACATTTAAGAGGCATTTGGATAGGTCCATGGAGGGAGGGGCTTGGAGGGTTATGGGCCAAATGAGGGCAACTGGGACTAGCAGGGAGGATGCTGTGGTCGGCATGGACCAGTTGGGCCGAAGGGCCTGTTTCCGTGCTGAATTATTCTATGACTCAAAATCTTCGTTCCCTGGCTTTTGACTTTTTTTAAAGAGAAATAGGTCCTTGCTATTTATCAAGGCCTCTCATAATGTTGTGCACCTTGATTAAGTCTCCCCTCAGCTGCCTCTATCACAAAGTAAACAACCCTAACAAATCCAATAGTTCTTCCAGCTACAATTTTCCAGTCCTGACATCTTCTTAAATCTTCTCTGCACTTCTCCAGTGCACCACATCTTTCCTACAATGTAGTGACCAGAACTTTGGCCTAGGTAATGTGGAATACAGTTTTAGCATAACCTCCCTGCTCTGTATTCTGGGGCTCTGCCTTGTTAAGCATCTGTTGACCTGTTCTACATTTAAGAATCAGCGGAAGCTCTACACCATTCAATATCCTGTCATTTATTCTATATACCCGTGCCTTGGTGCACTTCCCCAGTGCATTACCTTGTGCTTCTCTGGATTAAATCGCACTTGTCATTTTTCTACCCAATTGACCAGGTCATTGATATGTTCCTGCAGTCTAAAGTTTTGCTCCTCACCATTAATTGCGGGTTAGTTCATTGTCGGAAAGAAACGTATTACACATTGCAGCTGTATTCTGGCTAGAGTTAATCTAATGATCAGTGGTTAAATACTGATGTGCTGTTGCTCTTTGATGACTTAAGAGGTAGTTTTAAAAAACCAAGCTGTCATATGCCAGAGTCGTGCGATAGAGAAACAGGTCCTTTGACTCATCGGGTCTGTACCGTCCATTGTCTATACTAGTCTCATTTACCTGCACTGAGTCAGTAGGCTTGGTGATTCGAGTGCTCGTCTAGATACTTCTGAAATGTTGTGAAACTCTCTGCCTCCATCACTACCTCAGGCACTGTGTTCCAAACTCAGCACCCTCTGGGTCCCTTCCAAACATCCTACCTCTCAACTTGGACTCGTGCCCTCTTAGATACCTCCACCTTGGTTATCTACCCTATCCCCCTAATAATTTTATATACCTCCAAGTCACTTCAAACCTACAAATCAGCCTTCAAAAATATTCTAATGTAGATTCGTATCTTGGTAATGTTTTAGAGGAAGCACCATTCCTCCAAATCCACAGCCACAATTTTGTATTTGGAAATTGTCAATAGTTATCAGAAAATGTCTTTTCATTTCACATGATGCAACTGTATGAGTTGCTGGTGAGACCACACTTGGAGTGTTGTGTGCCGTTCTGGTTGCCCCAGCTATAGGAAGGATGTCATTAAACTGGAGGGTGCCAAAAAGGTTTACAAGGATGTTACTGGGACTGGAGGGCTTGAGTTGTAAGGAGGGATTCAATAGGCTGGGACGGTTTTCCCTGGAGCGTTGGGGGCTGATGGGTGATCTTATAGCGGTTTATAAAATTATGAGAGGCGTAGATAAGGTGGATGGCCACAGTCTTTTTCCCAGAGTAGGAGAGTCTCAAACTAGTGGATATAGATTTAAGATGAGAGGGGAAAGATTTAAAAGGGGCCTAAGGGGCGGCAACTTCACACAGAGGGTGGTGGGTATATGGAACAAGCTGCCGGAGGAAGTGGTAGAGGTGGGTACACTTACAACGTTTAAGACATTTGGACAGATACATGGATTGGAAAGGTTTAGAGGAATGTGGGCCAAATGTAGGCTAATGGAACCAGCTCGGATAAACACCTTGGTCAGTGTGGATGAGTTGGTCCAAAGGGTCTGTTTCCGTGCTGTATAACTCTGACTCTATGTCTCTTGTGATCTTTGTGGAAAAACTTGCTATGTCAGGCCAGCTTACATGAGCTTTTTTCCTTGTGCAGGTCTTCGAAACCTCCGATCTTCCTGCTGGTGTTGTAAATGTTTTGACTGGGTCACGAGATCATCTGACCAAATTCTTGGTTGAGCATCAAGATGTCCAAGCCATGTGGTACTTTGGTTCTGCAAAGGTAATTGCTGCTTTTCACAGGGAAGTGTGCGGCCCCCTGCTCTGGGAATGGCCAAGCTGCTGGCTCGCACAGAGTAGAGAGGCTGAGAGAGGGAACCAAAATGACCTGCTGTTGTGGCTTTAGTTTCACAGGGAAAAATACACACAAGATGAAGCAAAAAGCGAGTTCGAAGTTAGAATCTAATATTTGGGATTCTCGAGGTACCTGGCACCATCACCTGCATTCTCTTGCCAAGGCACTTCCTGTATTAGAGTTAAGAAACAAAAGTGGGAATCAGCAGAGTCAGCCAGCACATGGGAAAGGAATCTGGTGCAAGTTATGGTACTAGCAGTAGAGTCAAACCACAGAACAGTACAGCACAATACAGGCCCTTCGGCCCACAATGTTGTGCCGACCTTTAAACCTCGCCTAAGACTATCTAACCCCTTCCTCCCACATATCCCTCTATTTTAAATTCCTCCATATGCTTATCTAGCAATATCTTGAATTTGACCAATGTACCTGCCTCCATCACCGCCCCAGGCAGCGCATTCCATGCCCCAACCACTCTCTGGGTAAAAAAAAACCAAGGAGAAGGGCAAAGTTGTGGAATGTGAATATAGGTGTATGAAACTATGAAGGGCATAGATAGGGTGAATTCAGTCTTTTTCCCAGGGAAGGGGAATCAAAAACTAGAGGTCATAGGTTTAAGGTGAGAGGGGAAAGATTTAAAAAGGGACCCGAGGGATAACTTCCTCACCCAGAGGGTGGTCTGTATATGGAACGAGCTGTCGGAGGAAGTGGTTGAGGCAGGTACAATAATAACATTTAAGATATATGGACAGGTACGTGGATAGGAATATAGAGGGATATAGGCCAAATGTGGGCAAATGCAACTAGCTAAGATGGACATCTTGGTCAGCATGGACAAGTTGGGCTGAAGGGTCTATTTCCATGCTGTATTCCTCTATGACTATGATTCTGAAGGTAGCCTTGGTGGCAGTCTGTAACAAGGGTATGTACAAGTCGAACTGAGGGAAGGGAGGATTCTGACCATTTTATGGAGGTGGAAATAGATGGTCTCAGTGTGGATAACTGATTGGGAAATCATTTAGGAGTCAAATGGTTGCAAACACCTAGTTTCAGCCATAAGGTTGCAGTAGAAAAGAGAAATCCAAAGGCCTGACCCTAATCAAATGTTTTTTTTATCGTTTCTCTATGGTACGAAGTTATCAGGAAGTTGAAGGCTATGGTCTAGTTGAGATGTTAGCTTGTCTCTATAACATTAACAACCCCAGCAGCAGGTTTTAATCTGGCATCTAACTGAAGGGTTCAGATTGTATTGTAAACCAGCAGCAAATTACTTTTTTTTAAGCTTAATATGTACTATGGACTTTGAAAAGACCTTAACGTTTCTTCTACCTTATTTACATAACGGCTTTCAACTTTTACATTCAGGTTTTAAAATTTTATTTTGAACGTGCCTTGAGTGAAACAGAAACTGCAACTTGCATATGTGAAGAAGACAATGCAATTTCCTCTATGAAATCTGCAAATTATGAGGCTATAAGGCTAGAACTTGAGAGTGTAAATTGAAATGACATTTTTGAAGGGAAATATACTATGGAGATGTGGTCGATGTTCAGGGATCTCTTGCAGGATGTTAGGGATAAATTTGTCCCCGTGAGGCAGAGAAAGAATGGCAGGGTGAAGGAACCATGGGTGACAAGAGAGGTGGAACAACTAGTTAGGAAGAAGAAGGCAGCATGCATAAGGTGTAAGCAGCAAGGATCAGATAGGGCTCATGAGGAATATAGAGTAGCAAGGAAGGAACTTAAGAAGGGGCTGAGGAAAGCAAGAAGGGGACATGAAAAGGCTATGGTGAGTAGGGTTAAGGAGAATCCCAAGGCTTTTTTCACGTACGTGAAGAGCAGAAGGATGATGAGCAAAGGTAGAACCGATTAGAGACAAAGGTGGGAAGGTGTGCCTGGAAGCTGTGGAAGTGGGTGAGATCCTCAATGAATACTTCTCTTCAGTATTCACCAAAGAGAGGGGTCTTGATGACACTGAGGACAGTGTTGGTAAGGTTAATGTTCTAGAGCATGTAGATATCAAGAGAGAGGATGTGTTGGAGCTGTTAGAAAATATTAGGACAGATAAGTCCCTGAGGCCTGATGGAATATTCCCTAGGCTGCTCCACGAGGCGAGGGAGGAGATTGCTGAACCGTTGGCTAGGATCTTTGAGTCCTCGTTGTCCATGGGAATGGTGCCGGAGGATCGAAGGGTGGCAAATGTTGTCCCCTTATTCAAAAAAGGCTGTAGGGATAGTCCAGGGAATTACAGACCAGTGAGCCTTACATCTGTGGTGGGCAAGCTGTTGGAAAGGATTCTAAGAGAGAGGTTCTATGAGCATTTAGAGAATCACGGACTGATTAGGGTCAGCCAGCATGGCTTTATGAAGGGAAAACCATGTCTCACAAGCTTGATAGGGTTCTTTGAGGACCTGACCAGGCAGATTGAGGGTAGTGCAGTTTGATAAGGTTCCACATGGTAGGCTTCTTCAGAAGATCAGAGGGCATGGGATCCAGAGAGGCTTGGTCGTGTGGATTCAGAATTGGCTTACCTGTAGAAAGCAGAGGGTTGTGGTGGAGGGAGTGCATTCAGATTGGAGGGCTGTGACTAGTGGTGTCCCACAAGGATTGGTTCTGGGACCTCTACTTTTCGTGATATTTAGTAATGACTTGGATGAGGGGGTAGAAGGGTGGGTTAGCAAGTTTGCAGATGACACAAAGGTCGGTGGTGTTGTGGATAGTGTGGAGGGCTGTCGAAGCTTGCTGAGGGATAGTGATAGGATGCAGAGCTGGGCTGACAAGTGGCAGATGGAGTTCAATCCAGAGACATGTGAGGTGGTACACTTTGGAAGGACAAACTCCAAGGCGGAGTACAAGGTTAATGGCAGGATTCTGGGTAGTGTGGAGGAGCAGAGGGATCTGGGGGTTCATATCCACAGATCACTGAAAGTTGCCTCGCAGGTGGATAGGGTAGTTAAGAAAGCTTATGGGATGTTAGCTTTCATAAGTCGTGGGATCGAGTTTAAGAGCCGCGAGGTAATGATGCAGCTCTATAAAACTCTGGTTAGACCACACTTGGGAGTACTGTGTCTAGTTCTGGTCACCTCATTATAGGAAGGATGTGGAAGCATTGGAAAGTGTGCAGAGGAGATCTACCAGGATGCTGCCTGGATTGGAGAGTATGGATTATGAGGAGAGACTAAGAGAGCTAGGGCTTTACCCTTTGGAGAGAAGGAGGATGAGGGGAGACATGATAGAGGTATACAAAATATTAAGAGGAATAGATAGAGTAGACAGCCAGCGCCTCTTTCCCAGGGCACCAATGCTCAATACAAGAGGGCATGGCTTTAAAGTAATGGGTGGGAAGTTCAAGGGAGAGATCGGGGGAGGCTTTTCACCCAGAGAGTGGTTGGTGCATGGAATGTGCTGCCTGGGGTAGTGGTGGAGGCAGATACGTTGGTCAAGTTCAAGAGATTGTTTGTTAGGTAAGCATATGGAGGAATTTAAAATGGAGGGGATTATGTGGGAGGAAGGGGTTAGATAGTCTTAGGCATGGTTTAAAGGTCAGCACAACATGTGGGCCAAAGGGCCTGTATTGTGCTGTATGGTTCTATGGTTTTTTGTGTTTGTATTAGCCATGATGCTAAGCTGGTGCTTGAAGCACAAACTAACTGCAGGTAGTTTGAGCTGCATTGTGAGGGTGAATGAAGGGGCAATATGCAGACTCTGCAATTACAGTGCAGCATATCAAATGGGCCCAGTTTACATTTTGCTGTTTGCCAAAATGCAAGTCTAGAGGTCCCGTTTAAAATTCTATGGTTACACATAACTGCAGGTCCCTTCTAGGTCTTTCAAGGTCCATGCGATGTCATCCTCCAATGGTTATTGGAGAGAGTGCTGGTGATGAGGGCTTAGCCCATTGGAGACTTCGTGATTTCAGCAAGGGGATTTGATTTCAAAATGTGTTTTTTCACTGGATGAGCAAAAACTGTGAATTTGTCATTTGAACAGATCACTGTTTGAACAGAACCCTGATCAGAATTTCTATACAGTTATTCAGGATGTTTTTTTTTATCTAGAGTTGGCTGTGATATACTTGGATTTTATTGATCTTCTACTATCTCATGATTTAAGATCCTTATTTTTTCACTATCAGTATATTGTAACTATTGGAGCCTCTGTGTTAAAGTCTGGACCTTTCACAGTGCAGAAATTGGATCTTTACAGTTTGTACGTACAGGGGCTCATTGACTCATTGACCCATTAACCCAGAATGAGAGAGCAGGGGTTTGATGAAATTTGGCCTAGTTTAGGAAAGGCTTGAATGTGTACGGTTTGGTAGATTGTACTCGGGCTTTTGATTTTCAATTAATTTCTTTGATGTTTTCTCACTATTACCAAAATAGATGCTGACCTCAATTTATTTCAGTCCAGTGGTTGTGTGGTGGGATTGATTAAACCTGATATTGGAAATGCTAGGTATTTTCCCATGATGGTGTACTGACCATTTGTTGCAGTCACTGTTTCCATCCAGGGGAGGCTGTGGGATAAAGTCAGTATCTTCTAAGGTATTTCCTATTTCCTTCTGAACCTTAAATCTGTAGAGGAGTGAGAGATAACTAGGAGGTGGCAATGAATATTCATGACATTTGTTTCCATTTAAAAGTAAAGCACTATATTTTAAGTTCTTAATGCTGCTGCTAAATTCTACTCCCAATGCTTTGGATATGAAGAGATGTAAGGGTGTGTTAGACTATTGACTTGTACTCAGACTGTTTCCATAGTGGAAAGATCTATTTGAGCTTTCAAAGAAGGCATTTATTCAAACTACAGCAAACTAAACTTTGCACAATAGACAAGTGGAAGTCATGCATCAGTCTTTCCAGTAGTTAACAGATTTATCATTCGGTTCAAGCCCTAACAGGGAGTGGTGGGCGGGAGGTATTTACTTAGAAAACCTTACTGCAGGAGAAAGCAGGATCAACCTTGAGAGTTGCTAATGTTATTCTGAAATGTGTGCACAGTGCCAGAACGTACTGTACCTCATTCTGTTTATCAGCTAGCCTAATAGAATATTAATTGATTCACCAGTGGCTTAGGAATGCATTGGTGGGGATGTGAGGGTGCAGGAAGAAGTGTTAGAGCAACTGGACCAGCTAATTAGATCGATTTACTAATACTCACTGACTTCCCACTGCCCACTGTATAGGGTTAGCTAGGATCACCTGGCTCCAGATAAGCCCTGGATCAAACTTGGACCAAACGGCTAAATTCCAGAGATGTGAGAGTGAGTGCCCTTGACGTCAAGGCAGCTCTGACTGAGAATGGTGTCAAAGCGACACGGTAAAATTGAAGTCATTGGGCATTAAATGGAAAACACTCCAGTGACTGGAGTCGTACCCCGCTTAAAGGAAGTTGATTGTCAGATATCAATCATCTCAGAACCAGGACATCAATGCAGGAGTTTCCTGGACAGTGACCTAGGCCTGACCATCTTCAGCTGTTTCATCAAAGGCATCACCATTTCTGACCTACCTAAGGTAAGATGTTCAGGGAATGCACAATATTCAATGCACTTACCACACCCTAGCAAGTCAGCATGCAGCAAGACCACCACAACGTTCAGATGTGGACTGGTGTGACAAATAACATCCATGCCACAGAAGTGTTGCGCAACAGCCATCTCTAACACAGGAAGGTCTAGCCATTTACCCTTGACATTCAATGGTATTGCCATCACTGATTCACCCCACCATCAATATTCCTGGATGTCACTGACCACAAACTCAACTGGACTAACTAAATAAATACTTGGCTACAAGGACAGGTCAGAGGCTGGGTATCCTATGGGGACTGATGTACTTCCTGAGATCCCAAAGTCTTTCCACCAACAATAGGCAGAAGTTAGAGCATGATGGCATACTCTCCACTGACCTGGATGAGTAACAACTCAAGAAGCTCAAAACCATCCAGAACAAAGTAGATACTTGATTCACACCCCAAACGTGTATTCTCTCCTCTGATACAAATTGACTGCAGTATATCCTGTCGATGAAATGTGACGCAGTTACGCCCAGGCTATTCCAACAGCACCTTCCAAACCTGTGACCTCTTCCACCAAGAAGGTCAACAGGTTCATGGGAGTGCCATCACCTGCGGGTTCCCCTCCAGGTCACACACCATCCTGACCTGGAAATATGTTGCCGATAATTTGTTGTCACTGGGTCCCAATCCTGGAGCTTCTTCCCCAACCACAGGGAGTACCTTCACCAGAAGGTCTGCAGCAGTTTGAGAAGGAGGCTCACTACCAGCATCCTGGGTAATCAAGGATGGGCAATAAATGCTGGTGTTTTCAGATCCTGGAAAAAAACACGAATTAAAGAAAGAAACAATAAATCCTGGAAAAAGTTGGCGATGTTCAGTCTTGGAAGTGCTGAAACATCTAGTGTCTTGAATCCTAGAATGCTAAGAAAAGTTGAGGGGGTGGGGGGACTTCAGCAGATGATGTGACTGCAATCTTTAAATATTCTTCGAAATGAAAGTTACATCGGAATTAAAATCAACTTCTGTATTAAAATCAGTTGTAGCAGTTAAAATTAAGTTGTATTAAAATCACTTCTGTCCAAATAGGGAAGAGTAGCAGTGCTACTACAGGACAGTGGGCTAATCTTTTAGAGGTTGTTAGAGAAAATAATTAATATTCACAGACAAGGCTGTGAAACAAGATGTGTGAAAGTAAAATGCCATCAGATAGCACTCCATTCATTTGGTGAGAAAGTAATGTCTATATTGAAAGGTAATGCTTATGATCGTGAATGAAAGAGTTCTATCAAAGGAGTAATGAAGATATTACTTCTACAATGTTATATTGTATGAGTCTTAATGAAATAGTTATCTAACAGAAAAGGTAAAGCACTGCCTTGAAAAGGCTGATCATTTAGGAATGAACCTGTTGGGTAGTTGGGTCCAATTTATAATGTAAACTACAGCCATACAACAGTTGAATCTTGAAGATCAGTTCAGATCTCAAAGGTTTTGGGTGCCTGAGAGCTCGGTGCTCCACACTTGTGACATTTTTGGTCTAATCTTGATGGTTCCCCAATCACTCTTGCACCTTTCACAATGAACATAGAAAGAAGAGTACAGCACAGGAACAGGCCCTTTGGCCCACACTGATGTACCAAACTAATTAAACTAGTAATTAAAAGCCTACTGCCTGCACAAGTCTTCATCTCTCATTCTCTGCACATCCATGTGCCTATCTAAGAGACTTTTGAACACCTCAATTGTATCTGCCTCCACTACCATCCCTGGCAACATATTCCAGGCACCCACCACTCTGTTCAAAAAAAAACTCCTTTGAACTTGCCCCCTCTCACATTAAAGCTATGCCCTCCAGTATCTGACATTTTGACCCTGGGATTAAGATACCGGCCGTCTACCCTATCTATGCCTCTCATAGTCTTATAAACTACTATCAGGTTTCCCCTCAGCCTTCACTGCTCCAGAGAAAAATACTGCCCCATTCTTGCAAGAGGGGTGGACTGCTCTGTATTTATCTGTAAACAGCAGCTCATCTTGTAAGTCATGGGCGTCACTACTTCATGAATGCATAGGCTGGCCAGCATGTATGCCAAGCTCACAGAAACTCCACAAGGTGAAGGAGCTCTTTTACTCTTCATGGTTGTGGCAGGACATGGGGTGAGCTCCTGGCTCTAATTCAGTGAGTTCTGCACCATCTCCAGGACCTAATGAGTCAGCCAGTGTGCTCTCTGTTTAACATCTCGCTGAAAGGCACTACCTCCAGCACCCCCTCAGCTCCACTCAAATGTCAGCAGGTTTGGTAGACGCGTGCAAGATCGTGATGGCTTTAACTAGGTTAAATGGAAGCTGTTCTCATTGGCAGATGGTTTAAGGGCCTGAGCCATGCAGTTAAACATTTGGGCAATGGATACAAAAGGGATGTGAAGAAAATCTTTTTCTTCTCAGTAGTTATGATCTGGAACTTGCTACCTAAAGTGTGGCGAAAATGGACTCAGTCAATGCTTTTGCAAGGGGATTGGATTGGCTCTTGAGAAAGAACGTGCAGGGCTGTGGAAGAAGTGCGGAGGAATGGGACTGACAGGATTACTTTATGAGGAACTCTTACGGGGTGTAAGGTTGCCTCTCGTGCTCCAACAATTCAGACTGAATGAATTATGTAAAAGTATCTGACCCTGAATGAACTAAAGCAAACTGGCAGCTAACGAGTGCAACTTGCTTCCCATCAAGAACTGCTTATTCATTGACTACAGGAATCATCTCTGTTGGGGAGAACATGCTGGTCCCTTTTTTCCCTCCACAGTAAAAGCCATTGAAGGATGATGCGTTTTTTTATACTGTTGGAAGGTTTGAAGATCTAACTTGTGCCTGTGTTCATTTTACTTCTGAACTTGGTATTACCTCAGTTCTCTTGTGGTATTTTTGAACTTGCATGAGGTGATGTCTGATCCCGTGTACCTACTACAAGTAATTTGTGTAATTCCCCTATTTAATGTTGACTCAGTGCCCAAATTCATTTTCCTGCTGCAATGTAGGTCAGCACTGAGACTTGCAGCGTTTAACCTCTGCAAGGCACCAACTCGCAGCAAGTTCACCACAAGGGCTGGCTGGTATCACTGAAGAGATTTCACTTGTCCTTGACAAGGATGTGGATGTGGCTGGTGAATGAGATTGCCTAAACTGGGGTCGCTCTCTTCAGAATCGAGATGGCTATGGGGAGATTTAATTAAAAGCATACAAAGTTACTAGAAGTCTAGATAGAGTAAATAAGAAAGACATCTTTCCCTGAGCAGAGACGGCAATAACTAGGGCATACAGGTTACCATAGAACAGTACAGCTCAGGAACAAGCCCTTCAGCCCACAACTTCTGTGCTAAACATGATTCCAAATGAAACTAAATCTCTTCTGCCTGCACATGATCCATATCTCCATTCCCTGCCTATTTATATGTCTATTTCATAGCCTCTTAAATACTGCTATCATATCTGTTTCCACCACTGCTTCTGGCAGCCTGTTCCACTCTCTGTGTAAAATAAAACCAAAAATTGCCCCACACATCTCCTTTAAACTCTTCCCCCTCTCACCTTAAGTGCATGTCTTCTAGTACTTGACATTTGTAACCTGGGAAAAAGATTCTTGACTACCCTATCTATGCCTCTCATCATCAGATAAACTTCTATCAGCCTCCAACACTCCAAAGAAAACGATCCAAGTCTGTCCAACCTCTCCTTATAGCACCTGCCCTCTAACCCAGGCAGCATCCTGGTGAACCTCTCCTGCACCCTCTAAAGGTAATTGGTTGAAGGATTAAAGAGGAGTTGAGGAAAGTTTTATCTTCACCCAAGGATGACTAGAACTCCAGACCTTGCTGTCTGGGTGGGTATAGTGGAGGCAGAAACTTCCATGGCATTTAAAGAGCATTTGTTCTTCCTGGTGTCCTGGCTATCACCTATCCATCAACCCAATAGCTCATTACTCCTTGTAGGAATTTGCATGCAAATCAGTAGTGGCATTTCATATATTAAAACAAAAAGTGCCTTTTAAAGAACTGTATTGACTTGAGTTTTTTTTCAGCTTTCTATGAGTGAATAATGTGAAGCAAATGCGAAGCTGTTCTGGCTTAATCCATATCGCCAAGCTGGTCTTGGTAGCACCCAGCATGGTGTTGTGTGCCCCATCACTTTCACTTTTATATGCAGAAACAAATTCACGCCTGTTTTTGTGATCTCCTATAGGGGTCAAAGTTTGTTGAGTGGTCATCAGCTGAAAACTTGAAGCGGACCTGGGTGAACTATGGGATCCAGCGTATCTGGTGCAATTCCCGACAGGGGGCAGGAGAAGAGTTCCTTTATCATGCTACGCAATGTAAGAACATCTGGATCCCAATGGGGGAAATCTTTGCCAACTAGAGCCAGTTTGTCTAGGGCTAACAGACTGGCAACCCAACCTGTCCAGAGTGTAACTATTCCTTTACATATTGATCAATGAATGATTTCCAGCACCTGAGTTTTTTTTCTAGCTAAATTTACATACCCTCCCAATTGTAATGTGAATGCTTTGGTTAGATATAGAACACCGATCTGGCCTGTACTTGGATACACTGGCAGGGTGTTTGATGTCCAGAAAATAATACAAGTGCTCCACCAACAGCTGTTGGTCAAAGCAAGGGCAAAACACTCATAGCATTTATTCATCTTTAGAATTCCACAAATTGAGGTTCAGTAATGTGGCACAATGTAAACGGTTTATTTGTTTGAAAATTATTGTTCCAACCTTTCAAGATTGGACTGTTTCTACCTTATTTCTGTGTGCAATTCACTGGAATTCTATAACGAGCTGAACACTTAAGCACACCTAGGTTTTTGCCCTCTTTCTTTCCACCTGCTCACTATCCTCTAACTGGAGTTAGTTCCTTCACCTATGAAATGAGTTTATTGAGAGCTCCTTTTCTATTTCCCAATAACCAAACACGATCCCTCAAACTAAAGGAGGGAGCTTGGTCAACAATTTCAAGGAGTTGTCCCATTCTCTGTGCGCTACCTTTCTCATGTGGGAACCTTCCTTTTATTCATGTTCCAGTGACCATTACTGAATGAAAACCTTTCTTCACTAATAAAATCAACCTTTTCCAGGAATGGAAAATTGCAATCAAGGTTGTTAACTGTGCTTACCACAGATTTGCCTTGCACCATGGGTGCTAAGCACAATAACACCACACTCTTTATTGGTGCCACCATATTCTGGTACTACAATGACCACCTGTAGCCACCATTCATGCTTGGGCAGATATTTTCTTTGGGAATCTGTAATTGTTTTAAAATGAATTGCATATTTTAACCTTTTGAACAAAAGTCAAACAGGAAGTAGCCTTGTTGAATGCTTCTAATAAGTTCACTACGGCTTACTGCAGTTTACATTTATACGTTATGGAGCCGTTTGAATCGAGTCCAAAATGATGGGGACCACACCCTTCTCTCTTTGATGCCTTTTTAAGTGTTTAACAAAAACATTAAGACGGATTTCCTTGTAAGTTAGGTCCTCTGCACACAACTGCCTCCGATTTCGGTGCTAAATTTGACCTTTCTTGCATAGGTGAGAAATGGAAATGTCAAGTTACTTTGTAATTCCAAGTGATGTTTGATGAACAGTTTGAGTTTTTAGTTGCTGCTTGCTGTTTTCAGAAAATTGTAATTAAAATTTCTCTTAAGGTTTGTTAATATGAGAAACTGATCAAAGATGATGAAGGTTGTTGAATGTAATGAAATCTTTATTTACAAAAACTCTGGGTCTTGTGCATATTTTCTGTCTCATACACCAGACAATGGTGGCAGATTTCGGGGATCAGCTCAACTGTTCTGTAAGGCAGTAAAATGCAAGTGGAAATCCAGTGAGCCAGTCCCCAAAGTAAACAGAGGTATACTTGTTTAGATTCTTATCAATATTTAATTGGTTCACACAAGATTGTTTACTTATGCAGATTTATAATAAATGTAGGTCTAAAGCTTTCATGTTTGGAAACGGGTGTAAACATAACGAGTAGTTGCCAAGTGCCGTCAGTCAAAAAGGAACAGCAATTCAGTCACTTGAGACTTCAAGCTGCCTTTATCTGTTGGCACTACGGTAATGTATCGCAAGAGATGTATTGTTCCTCAAGGAAATTGTATACCCTACCTCTATATATTCGATTTCATGCATTCTGCAAAGCCCTGCTCCATCTCTCTCACCCTGTCACACAGCACAGAAACAGACCCTTGGGACCCACTCATCCCCATTGACGAAGGCACTTGTCTGAGCCAGTCCCATTTGCCTGCATTTGGCCCACGTCCCTCTAAATCTTTTTTCTCCATGTATCTGTCTAAACATCATCTAAGAGTTGTAACTGTACCTGCCTCTACCACTTCCTCAGGCAGCTTGTTCCATAAACCAACCACACTCTGTGTGGAAAAAACTTGCCCCTTAGGCCACCTTTAAATCCTTCCGAAGTTGTAGACATGCTATGTTGGCACCAGAAATGTGGCGACATTTGCGGGCTGCCCCCAGAACAGTCTATGCAAAAGATGTACATCAAAACACATAGTGAAATACATGTGACTAATAAAGATATCTTATCATCCTACTTAAACCTATGCCTCTCTAGTTTTAGACTTTGCAACCCTGGGGACAAAGGACTGTGACCATTCACCTAATCTAAGCCCTTCAACTTCCTCTGCTCCAGGGAAAACCGTCCCAACCTCTCCAGTCTCTCCCTATAACTCAAGCCCTCCAGTCCCAGCAACATCCTTGTGAATCTTTTCTGAAACCTCTTTAGTTTATTCACATCCTTCCTGTAATGTTGCAACCAGAGCTGCAGATAATGCTCCAAATGTTGTCTCAAAAATGTACAGCTGTAATATGACGTCCCAGCTTTTGTACTCAAAGCCCCGACCGATGAAGGCAAGTGTCACTATTTTCAGGGAACTATGTACTTGTGCCCCAAGGTGTTTTCCCTGCTATTCATTGTGTATCTCCTGCCCTGTTTTAACATCCCAAAATGCATCACTTTGTACTTGTCTGAGTTAAATTCCATCTGGCATTGCTTTGCCCACTTTCCCAGTTAATCTGGATTCTGTTGTAACAGTGGACAACCTTCTTCACTCTGCACAATTTTAGTGTCATCTGCAAACTTGCTAACAGTGCCACCTACATTCTTATCCAAGTTGTCAATACAGATGATAAACAGCAGCGGACCCAGCACTGATCCCTGCAGCGCAGCACACCACTAGTCACAGGCCTCCAATCTGAATAACAACCCTCCACTACCACCCTCTGTCTCCTTCCACTGAGCCAGTTTTGTATCCTGATCTGGTGTGTTTATACTGCCACAAATGTACACAAGTATTAAAACATTTACGCTGTATACTAAGCCTACTCAAACTGTCTATGTAGTTAAATTTTTAAAAATAAATTATTGCTGCCTTGTTCCGTGTACTGAAACTTTTGGAATTTCCCTAGCGAGGACTCAATATTTCTTTGCCAACAACACAATCCTCTTCTGCTGTTTATTAAAACTGAGCTAGTGGGAGAAGAGCTAATATATAACATTCCATTTCTTCATGCCCTGAACTAATCTTTAGTCACGTAATGTGAATATGTGACCAGGGTCCTCCTGCTCATTCCAATCACTGGTTTAACAACACAGCTTGTGAGAAGCTTTGTTACTGTGTATAGGCTTTTCATTTTATTTCAAGTCCTCAGGAAGTACCAAAGTAGTTTTGAAGTGTAGTGGCTGTCGTTAGAAACTAAGTTGTTGCTTTTGGCATTTCATTCTCATTACCTAATAGCTCGGCCACTTTACACTCGCCTGTTTGTTCTCTATGATTTTTGAGGTGTTAATTTGTTTTGAGTTGTCTAACCCGTTTTTCTTCCCCATTTAGATGTCATAATCTTTACAGAGACAGTTGTTGTCTCCCACAGTTTTAAAAGTTCATTTTCTTATTGTGCATCTAGAATTGCCTGCTTTACTGTGGAGCTCTTTGTTTTAAGCCAAGGCACTAAAATTTGGGCACTTGCTCTTATTTGTGAAGGTGATGCTTGTAAATAGTGCAGCAACCCAGTATATAGCAGCTATTCCAGGTCAGTAGGCAGAGGAAAAGATTAAAGAATGTGTTTAAAACCACCATAAAGTTGCAGTATTCTCCACTTGAGAGCCCCAGACTCCCCCACTGCTCCAAGTGGGAGAGGATTATTTAGGGTGGCATTGAGATCCTTAAGTCAATGCATAGGGAGCAGACAGAACCCAGTGGAAGGAGTGCACCACTTTGCAAACGATCTACCCACTCATCCACCCTGTCAGGCACCTCCTGTTCCTTCTGTGCAAGTGTCTAATTCCAACATTGGCCTCAACAGTCACCTCGGAACTGGTAAAACCAAGTCATCCTTGATCCCAAGAGAGAGCCTGAGAGGAAGACACTTGCATTAAACTCACTTGATAAAGAGTGATGGACAGGGATTTGGTTGTCAGTTGAGAAGATATATTGCTATGCTGTGTTTGCTTCACCAAGTGTAAGTTTTTGGTTTCATTCATCCCCTAATTGTAATGGTTTTCCTTACTGTGAAGGTTCAAGATTATTTGCAGATAATCCCTCTGACCTGAGAGTCACCTAAGACCATAAGACGTAGGAGCAGGATTAGGCCATTCAGCCCATCGAGTTTGCTCCGCCATTCAATCATGGTTGATTTGTATTTCTCTCTCGACCCCTTTCTCCTGCCTTCTGCCCATAACCTTTGATGCCCTCACTAGTCAAGAACCCATCAACCTCTGCTTTAAATATCCCCAATGACTTGGCCTCCACAGCCGTCTGTGGCAATGAATTCCACAGATTCACCTCCCTCTGGCTATAGAAATTCCTCTTCATCTCTGTTCTAAAGGGACATCCTTTTATTCTGAGGCTGTGCCCTCTGGTCCTAGACTCTCCCACTCCTGCAAACATTCTCTCCACATCCACTCTATCCAGGCCTTTCAATATTCGGTAGGTTTCAATGAGATTTTCCCATCCTTCTAAACTCCAGTGAGTACAGGCCCAGAGACATCAAACACCTCGTATGTTAACCCTTTCATTCCTGGGATCATTCTCATAAATCTCTGAACCCTCTCCAATGCCACCACATCCATCCTTAGGCCCAAAACTGCTCACTTTGTTTCACAGATGGTAGATTGTTGATCTCAAATGGCAACTTCCTCTCTGTAAGATGCTGAGGTATTAACCAGAAGACCATCTGCCCTCAGTTGGGTGTAAAACATTCCACAATGAGTTATTGGGAGAGGTTAGATAGGCTAAAACTTTTTTTCCTTCGAGCATAGGAGACAGAGTTGTACATGCCATGCCTGAAGTTCCTAATAAATTTTGCCCTTCTCACCTTAAACCTCTGTTCTTGATTCCCCAACTCTGGGGGGAAGAGGGAGAGAGAGACTCTGAGTCCATCCACCCTATTTATGTCCCTCACGATTTTATACACCTCTATAACGTCACCCCTCAGTCTCCTATCCTTAAAGAATAAAGTCCCAGCCTGCCCAACCTCTCCCGGTAACTCAGTCCTTCAAGTCCTGGCAACATCCTTGTGAATTTTTTCTTCATTTTTTCCAGTTTAATAACATCTTTCCTACAGCAGGGCGACCAGATTTGAACACAATACTCCAAGTGCAGCCTTACCAGCGTCCTGTACAACCGCACCATGACCTGCCAAATTTTATACTTGGTGCCCTGACTGATGAAGGCCAGTGTGCCAAAAGCCGCCTTCACCACCCTGCCTACCTGTGACTCCACTTTAAGGGAACCATGTACTCCCAAGGTCCCTGAGCTGTGCTTGGTGTTCTGGCAAATATTTATCCTTCAACCAATATCATGAAAAAAAGACAATGAGCCTGTTGTTTATTTTGTAACTTTATTGGATCTTGCAGTGTGGGTTTCCAACATTACAACCGCATCTCAAAAGTACTTCATCAGTTGTGAAGTTCTTTAGATTTGAGGTTGTGAAGAGCACTACCATAATCTTTTGTCACATTAGCTTAAACTGGAAAAGCTCCACAGTCCTATTCCTCCCACTTTTAGTGAAGCACCTGTTTTAGTGTCATCAGCAAGCTTACTAACCATGCCTTGTACATTCTCATCCAAATGATTTATATAGAGGTCAAACAACAACGGACCCAGCACTGACCCCTGAGGAACACCACTAGTCACAGGCCTTCAGCCCATAAAACAAACTTCACCCTCTGCTTCCTACTATCAAGCCATTATTATATCCACTTAGTTCACTTCCCAGGCCCTAAAAAGGTTTATTGCTAACCTCAGCTTTTTAGCATAGCAGCATGACCTGTCCAAAGGTCAAGAAGTGGTTGTTCATTAAGCTAAAATCCCTTTTGCAAAAACTGCAGAAATGGTCCACGGCTCGAGATGTTTGTTGTTTGCAAAGTTAAACTTCCAACCAGTATTCTCTGCTCAGTCTCTTAAAGTAAAGAAGAGAACAAGTTTACTGAATTAAGCCCTCCAGTCACCTGGCCTGAAAATGTGGTTGAAAAAACACATGTCAATGATGTCAACTCAGTGAAAAAACAGTATAAATGTTAGAAAGCAGTCAGGGTAGGGGGAATGACGGAGAGAAAGGGTTACAGAAAGAAGACCTAGAATTCATTCCTCACCCTTTGGTTTTTCTGACAGACGGCTTGTTTCGTCTGCAACTTGTTGGTATGACTTTTTAGCTTGTAAGGATTGTACTTGTGTTTGGGGATCTTTTAAGTTACAAGTCATTAAGAATTACTTATTAGAGTTAAACGTGTCTCACTTAAAATAAACTGTGTTTAAGCTGCTTCATTAGCTGGAAATATCTTCTCCTTGGTTGGGAGGAGGGACCCACTGCTCAAAATAGTGATTATTGACAGCTGGACCTTTCTGTAAAGACTAAAGTAGTGAAGAAAACTAGTTCTTGAAGTGTAGGTTGATACAGTATAATCTCCCTATGGTGAAGGTACTCGTAGATGCTTATGCCAGACAGAACGTAAAGTCTTGACTTAAGTTTAGAGCTCTCGGACGGTACACTCGATATCATCACGAGGGGATCCAGGGAGAGCTAGCTAACCTTCCATGTGGGACCTTGTCAAATGCATTGCTAACATTTATATAGAGAATGTCACCACTACCCTTCCCTCATCAAACCTCTTGGTTACCTCTTCAAAACGAAACCTAATGGATTTGTGAGACAGGATTTCCCATGCACAAAGCCATGCTCACTATCCCTAATCAGATCTTGTCTATCCAAATGCTGTAGACTCCTGTCCTCTAGAACCCCTCTAGTAACTTGCCCACCCACTGATGTCAGACTCACTGGTCTGTAGTTCACTGGCTTGTCTCTGCTGCCTTTCTTAAATCATGGATTTCTGCTTCCCTACACTTCATCTTCACCACAAATGATTCTATTGACTGAACTGAACTCTGCTCATTCTACTGCCCCTGTGCCCACTTCTGTGCTCACAAACTATCTCATTAGTTTCTCCAGTATTCTCCAATACAACTAATTTCATTTCTGTGTAGCAGCCCTCCTTCATTGCCTCGCATATTCTAACATGCCCTCGGCAAGATTTTCTATTGATGTCCTTTGATGAGTGACCTACCTGGTCTGGCACCAGGAGGAAAGTGCTACTTGACACAGGTCTGTGCTGTGGATTAGATCGGGTATGATCATTGTGGAATTTTACTACACAAAAGAGTCTTTGAGCAAGTTGTCTCTTTGTTGAGTCAGAAACAATTATTTCAGCTAATTCTACTTGCCAGCACTCTGTCAGCAGCCTTGTGCTGCACATCTTGACACTTCAGTGATAAATCTGGAATAAGAGGCCACTTATTTACCTGAGTTTAAGCTCTCTGAATTTAAATTTCCTGGCTACTGAAATCAGCATTGAAATCAATTGTCTGTGCCTCTGGAAGCTAATGTAATAATTTAACCATAATATGTCCCCATGCCCACTTTTCTTATCTGAAATTTCAATTACCTGTTCAAGAGCTCCTACTCTTGACTCTTTTCTGTTTTTATAAATCTTTTCCCACTGCCTGGTTATATGAAATGTATTCTTGTTAAACCACCTACTTAACCTTTAAACACATTGCACAGGAAGATAACAATAGAAGCTCTGCCCTGTTCCTGACCACCTTTAAGTAATGTCATAGATAATTGTTCACCTCATCACTGCTTTCCTGCATGACTCCTAATCCCTTGTTTCCTTTCTTGTAGATTAAACACCATTTAGGGTTTGGTAATACCAATATAATGAGCCATTATTCAGTGGAGAAAGCTCTCGATAAGAGTCTCTGCTAATTGGAACGTGCTGGTTCTTATACAGGGTTAGTGACTGATAACTGGCAGCCATATGGCCAATATGGGTATCACTAATGGACAAGTGATTGCTTTAGTCTGCACCCCTTGTCCTTTCCTGATGTTCTCAATACTTGGCCTTAAGATTAATAGTTTTTTGTTCATTTATCAATCTCATTTTCCTAAACTTCATGTGTATTTGAACACTTTGGCCTTGCTTCACCATTATCTTGTAGTTGTCAAGGCAATAAAACCATTGACATTCCTGTGCCAACTTTTCCTGCTAACTACTGAATAGCCAGCACTGATCTTTGGACTCTCAAATCCCTTTCTTTTGGTCAAGTGTCCCATCAAGGTTGAGTTTATTGCCATCTGCACAAGTCCATGTACACACGGGTGCAATGAAAAACTTAGCATCACAGGCACATAGCATCAGATAAGCAGCATTCACAGGAAAAACATAAGTTGTACACGATTTTTACAAGAAAGAACACAATTAGAACAAGAAAAAAACAATCTATTTCAGTGTAAAGTGGTCACAGTGTTGCTATACGGTAGTATTAGAGTTGTGAAGGTTGGTTCAAGAACTGAATGGTTGAAGGGAAGCAGCTGTTCCTGTACCTGGTGGTGTGGGCCTCCTGCCCCATGGTAGCTGCGAGAAGATGGCAAGGCCCGGATGGTGGGGATCTTTGATGATGGATGTTGCCTTCTTGAGGCAGTGCCTCTATAGATACTACTGATGGTGGGGAGAGATGTGCCCGTGATGTATTGGGCAGAGTCCATTACACTCTGCAGCTTCTTACGTTCCTGCACATTCAAATTGCCTTACCAGACCATGATGCAACCAGTCAGGACCCCTCCAACAGTACACCTGTAGAAGTTTGTTGGAATGTTCAGTGAAAATCCAAACCTCCTATGAAAGTAAAGATGCTGGCGCACCTTCCTTATGATTGCATCTCTGTGCTGGGCCCAGGACAGGTCATCCGATATGTTAACACCCAGGAATTTAAAGCTGCTGTCTCCACGGCTGATTCCCCCAATGTAGACAGAAACATGTTCACATTCCTTCCCCTTCCTGAAGTCAACAATCAGCTCTTTAGTTTTACTGATGCAGAGTGAGAGGTGGTTGTTGCAGCACCACTCAACCAGGTGTCCTATCTTGCTCCTGTACACTGATTCATCACCACCTATGATTCATCCAGCAACAGTGGTGGCGTTGATGAATTTGTACATGGCATTGGAGCTGTGCTTAGTCACACCATTGTGTGTATAGAGAGTAGAGCAGGGGCTAAGCACACAGCCTTGAGGTGCACCTGTGTTGGTCAGTGAGGAGGAGATGATGTTACCAATCCTCACTGACTGAGGTCTGCCGATGAGGAAGTTGAGTATCCAGTTGCAGAGGGAGGTACAGAGGCCCAGGTCATGAAGCTTGATGTTGAGTTTGGATGGGGTGATTGTGTTGCATAGAACAGTACAGTACAGGAACAGGCTGTGGACTTGGACCCCAAGATCCCTCTGTACATCAATGCTCCCGAGGATCTTGCCATTTATTGTACATGTTCCTCATTCATTTGACCTCACAAAGTGCAGCACCATCTGCCATTTCTCTGCCCAGATTTCCAACTCACCTACATCCTGCTGTATCCTTTTACAACCTTCCTCACTATCCACAACTGCAATTTTCATGTTGTCTGCAAACTTACTGATCAGACCATCTATGTTTTCATACAAATCATAGGGGTCCCAGCACTGATCTTTGTGGAACACCACTGATCACAGACCTCTTGTCAGGAAAAAACTCCTCTACCACTATCCTCTGTCTTCAATGGCCAAGCCAATCTTCAATCCAATTTGGTTAATCTTCTGCACCAGCCTACCATGAGGGACCTTGTCAAATGGTTTACTAAAGTCCATTTGACATCATCCACTGTCTCACTCTCGTGAATCATCTTTATCACTTACTCAAACCATTAATAACCTTCCTATCATTACTGACACCCACCGCTCAGTACAGCCCATTCATGACAAATCACCACTGAGTACAGCCCATTCATGACCAATTTGTAAACAAAAAGAGGGCTGTGCATTCAGAAGGAGACAAAATAATCAGCTAACTTTGTTTCAAAAAGATGTAAAACTTTCTGGAGTAAAACAGCTAAAAGCTACACTCAGGCAATGCATTTCTGATTTCTGGCATTATGTTAGTTTTAAAACATAATTGGTGTCACTATCGATAATACAGTGCTGTATAAATCGATGTGGCTACAAGTATAATTACCCTTAAAGTAAATTGCTCCAGTATCTTGCAATGTCTCATAAGTACCAACTGGTAATGCAGGTATATTTATTGTGCCAGTCAACAAGCTATGCGACAGTGGAGGGCTTCAGGTGGACAGAATTCTTCCCTGCAAGGGTATCCACATTCATTTCCAATGGGAACTGAAGTTAACAGAACAAAAATGGAAAATGCTGGAAGTACTAAACAGGTCAGAGAGCATCTAGGGAGAGAGAACAGAGTGATTGACCTGAAAAGTTTAACCTTGTTCTTTTCTCCACAGATGCTGCCTGAGCTGCTGTGTGTTTCCAGCACTTTTTGTTTTCATTTCAGACTTCCAGCATCTGCAGTATTTTGCCTTTGGATCAAGCAGAAAATTTGGTTAAGGTGGCGTTCTGGATACAGGCCTTTGTTTACATGATATCATTGCACCGGTGAAGATGCAGAGAAGGGTTCGAGGATGTCTGATCACCCCATTACAGGAAGGATGTGGAGGCATTAGAGAGGGTACAGATGAGGTTCACTAGGATGCTGCCTGGATTAGAGAACATGAGCTATAAGGAGAGGTTGGACAAACTTGGGTTGTTTTCTCTAGAGCGGCGGAGGCTGAGGGGAGACCTGATGGAAGTTTATAAGATTATGAGAGGCATAGACAGAGTAGACACCCGGTATCTTTTTCCCAGGGTTGAAATGTCTAATACTAGAGGGCATGCATTTAAATGAGAAGGAGTAAGTTCAGAGGAGATGTGCGGACAAGTTTTTTTTACACAGAGAGTGGTGGGTGCCTGGAATGTGCTGCCAGGGGTGGGGCTGGAGGCAGATACAATAAAGGTGTTTAAGAGGGTCTTAGATAGGCACATGGATGTGCAGAGACTGGAGGGATATGGACATTGTGTAGGCAGAAGGGATTAATTTTTTATATATTTATAAATATTTATAAAAAGTAATTACTAAATTAATTAGTTCAGCACAACATTGTGGATCAAAGGGCCTGTTCCTGTGCTATACTGTTCTACGTTCTATGATGTTGTCAGGGCTGGAGAACTACGGCAATGAGAGGACAACTAGGCTGCAAAGGAAACAGCAGAGATTTAATTAAATCTGCAAAATTATGAAAGGCACAAACATATGAGCAGGAAAAGCCTACGGAGTTAGTTAATTGGTAGAATTTGCGGATTGAGGAAAACTTTTAGCCAGGATGGACACAATAGGCAGAACAACCTCCTTCCCCCTTCTCTCCACCTCCCTTCTTTCCATCCCAACTCCTCTCCAGCCCTCCCCTTCTCTACATCTCTCCCTTCTCTCCATCCTTCCCCGTTTGCTCCATCCCTCCCTTTCCATCATTCTCTTCTCTCTGGAAGTGTTTCCACCGTTCTGTGATTCTATTTCAGATTTCTAACATCTACGGTTTATTCGCCAGTCAGTAAGCAGAGTTCATCCCACAGATTTAACTTTGGATCAGATCAAAGCTTGGCAGTCCTGCCACATTACCGTGGACTGTGGTGGACAATTAAACAGCTGACAGGAGGATTCACTCATTTCTAACAACTGGTAGAACCGAATGACCACAGAACTAGGTGGGACTGTGAGTTGTGAGAACACAGAGAGGCTCCACGGCGATTGGAAAAGTTAAATGAGTAGGTACATACATGGTAGATGCAGTGTAATGTGGATAAAGGTGAGGGTATCCACTGCAGTAGGAAACAACAAAAGACAAATATTATTTAAGTGATAAATTGGGGAACAATGATGACAGAAGGTTTTGGGTGACTTTCTACACCAGTCCCTGCAAGTAAATGTGCAGATACAGCAAGCAATGAGGAAGGGAAGTGATTTGATGGCCTTCATTGCAAGGGGTTTTGAATACAGGAGCAGGGATGCCTTGCTACAATGATGAAGGGCCTTGGTGAGAATGCACCTGGAGTACTGTGTGCCGTTTTGATCTCCTTACCTAAGAGATAGAGAGGGAGGGCAGTGAATGTTCTCCAGTGATCCTTGGGATGGTGGGATTGTCGTACGGAGGATGAATGGATTGACTAAGTCTCGAGTTTTAAAGAATGAGAGGGGATCTCAATGAAACATGCAATCTTCTGACAGGGCTAGAGTGGATGGATCTCGGGAGGTTATTTCTCAGGCTGGGGGCGGGTGGTAGTCTAGAATAAGGGGTAAGGGTAAGACATTCAGGACTGTGACTGAAGGAAATATCCTCGCTCAGAGAGTGGTGAACGTGGAGTTCTCCATTATAAAAGGCTCTAAATATATATTTAAATACATTCAGCCTCCACAATTAAGAAGGGGACTTTTAGATTTCTAGGCACAAAGATATCAAGGGGTATGAGGAGAGATATTAAGACAGAGGATCGCCATGGTCACAGAGAACGGTGGAGCAGGTTCACATGGACAATTGACTTACTCCTGCTCCAGTTTTATGTTTCTGGGTTTGCGAACAGGTCAGAAGTCTGACTGCAGAACAGTGACAGGGAAAAGAAATAGAGTGTGTTTAAAGTGCTTGGAGCTAAAACATTTATTGTTTCCCAAGTAAAGTAATGGTAACAGGTCAAAATGCAGAGGATGGAAATTCTACTTGGAAAGTCAATCCGGCAATTTGTCAAAGTGAGCAGGCATAAGTCAGCGGCCTAATGGAATGCTCTCCTGTCAGCCACATGGCTGACTCTCCAACAACCAAGAAACCTGATATAATTGTTGACAAAGCAGCTCACTTGATTGGAATCCCATCTGCCAGTCCCTGCACCACGGCTGCATTGTGTACTCACTGCAAAATGTGTAGCACTTAAGCACCCATAATGTTGCCTGACCCTCTATCCCCTAGAGAAACATCCCTCCCCACCATCGGGAGTATCTACAGGAGGCGCAGCCTCAAGAAGGCAACGTCCATCATCAAAAATCCCCACCATCCGAGCCATGCCATCTTCTCGCAGCTCCCATCAGGTAGGAGGTACAGAAGCCTGAAGTCCCACACCACCAGGTTCAGGAACAGCTACTTCCCTTTAACCATTCAGTCTTGAACCAACCAGCACATCCCTAATCACTACAGTTTAGCGACACTGTGACCACTTTGATCACTTTGAACTAAAATGGACTTTGTATTTTTTTGTTCTAATTGTGTTCTTTCTTGGAAAAATTGTGTATAATTTGTTTAATTTATATTTTTCTTGTGAATGCTGCTTACAGTATATGACGCTATGTGCCCGTGATGCTACTGCAAGTTTTTCATTGCATCTGTGCACATGTGCATGTGACAATTAATTTCACTTTGACCTGATAAAACCAACACCTCCAATATTCTTCCCCCCCAAAACAAAATATTTTTCCACTGAGAAAAATAACACTATTCCTTCACTGTTGCCGGACCTGAGTCCTGGACTCCCTACACAACACCACTGTGAGGCGAATGTTCGCCACACAGCTGAAGAAAGCAGTTCGTTGCCGCTTTCTGAAGGGAAATCAGGAGCAGGCAATAAATCCTGGTCTGGATAGGAGGTCAGCAAATGAATAAAACAAAGTTAATGAGTTAGATCTTGCAATGACTGGTGAGTTTTCTGAACTTCATGGTCGTCCACCATGAGGAGTTAATCTTTTCCAGCATGATTCCACGCCGGATCTTTGATTGGCAGGGCTCTTCCAACTGGAACTGGCTTGCCCCACCACTTATGCAGAAAGTGGTAAGGGGCTCTTGGGGCCAAATGGTGTCTGTTCTCTTGACGGCTGTTTGATGCTGTGAAAAGTTGCCATGAGGTGTCGTTACTACAGGCGAGAACCAAGGTGCACTTTATGTTGTTGAACTATGAGGCCATACTATGGTTTGTAGTTACCAAAGAAAGAATGGGGAGAAGGAATGGAACTTGATCTCTGACCCAAATTGTTGATCGGGAGAGGTGCGATGAGGTGGATGGGGGGAGTTAAAGTGATGGCCAGCTAGAAACTGCCAGGTTCCCACAGAGCTCTAACCTGCTGCTCTCTCCGTTCTACTACAACAACTTAACTCCTGTCTCCTGGGACCAAGAGGCCCCTCACTGCTGGTAGGTAGTGGGTCACCTGGTAAACGGTCAAGGGTCCAATGATGTCAGAGTCTTAACTTAAGAGTACAAGCCATGCACCTGTTTAAAATTCTGGAGAGAGAAACTTCCCGTTCTCAGAAAGCCGAGGACCAGAAATCCAATGTGTGTGGCAAGGAGCCACAGGTCAGGTGAGGAGGGCATGTCCACAGATCGAGAAATCTCCATCTGAAATTCACTGCTGAAAATAATTTGGGAGGAGATTCAATTCTGGCTTTTCAAATGAGCTTGGATAAGTACATATTAGAAGGAAGCTACTTTGGCCTTTTGCGTCTGTGGTGGCTCACAGAACAATCCCATTCTCCCACTAATTTTCTCTGTAACTTTATCTCCACATTCCCATAAACAGCCCTCAGATTCTACCACATACCAAGACCAGAGGAAATTTTCAATTTTACATATTAGAAGGAAGCTACTTTGGCCTTTTGCGTCTGTGGTGGCTCACAGAACAATCCCATTCTCCCACTAATTTTCTCTGTAACTTTATCTCCACATTCCCATAAACAGCCCTCAGATTCTACCACATACCAAGACCAGAGGAAATTTTCAATAGCCAACTAAACTACCCACCAGCATGCCTTTGGGATGCAGTCACAGGGGTCATATTCATAGAGTCATACAGTGTTGAAACAGGCCCACTGAGTCTGCACCAAACATCATCCACCCACTTACACCAATCTGACACTAATTCCATTTTACTCTCCCCACATTTACATCGACTCCCCCCAGATTCTACCGCTCACCTATAGGGGGCAATTTACAGTGGCAAATCAACCTACCAATCTGTACGTCTTTGGGATGTGGGAGGAAACTGGAACACCCAGAAGAAACCCATAAAGTCACAGGGAAAACATGCAATCTCCACATAGCACTGAACCCAGGTTGCTGGAGCTGTGAGGCAGCAGTTCTACCATGGCCCTTGAGGGAGAAACTAATCGCAGAGAGCTGGTAAAGAGCTGAAGAAAGGGAATCACCGAATTGCTCATGCTGTGAGCTTGCACAAGTTTGCTGGGCCATATAGCTTCCTTCAAAGTCATTATGATTCTGTGAAAAACCTCATGACATCAACTGTGGCCACAGTGCACTTTCGGTAGTATTTACTCCTGGCTTTCAAGGCGTCTGGAGGTTTCGTAACACTTTCCAGATTCTGGAGTCAGTGCTGTAATGTAGGAGAAGCAAGCTCCCAGAAGTGATAATGTAAGGCCCAGTTCCAAGGCTTCAGAACTGTCAGCAACGTGAGAGAAATCAAAGTATTTTAACAATGTCAACATTACAATCCACTTCCAGATAAACTTTTATGGCCCATGTATTTTGTCCCCTGCTTTTCAAGTCTTTCAAGTTATTAATTTTTTGAAAGTGAAATGCCTTGCAAAAGTTCAATGTTTAATCCTCGAGAGTTATTTGTGGTTTTTAAAATTGTTTTCATGACAATTTTATCATACTTGCTGTGCTGAAGTCAGCATGTTACCTAACTCATTGTGACAGATTCGAGCACTGTCTGCTATCAGAACAACAAGGTGCTGTGCTGAGCTGAGCTCACTGTGGGACTGGACTCCTGTCCTGGGCTGTAACCCCAGGGTACAGAAACCCGGGTACTCAATGCCCTCCAGTATTTGACATTTCCACTGACACTGACTGTCTACCCTATCCATGTCACTCATAATTTTGTAAATTTCTAACTTGTCTCCAGAGTCAAACCTGGTCCATACTCGGAAAGGACAGCAAATTTCTTGCCCTGGAGGACCTTAGTGAATGAGATGTGGTTTTCAGTGCAAATCCAGTAGCCATTACTGAGTAATTATTTTGTTCTTCCCGTTCTAAATTATTAACTGAATATAAATAGTGGGATTTGAACTCTGTTCTCTAGATCACTGTATCATCATCACACTCAGTTAAGGGCAAAGGCCCTGCACTTCTGAAGCTTGCCAACATAACCAGCTCAGCCACAGACTGTCATCAATGTCCACTTAGAGAGCCCCATTCGTTACTCTCTGTCCCCTCTCAAGCACATCTCAAATTATGCCAATGCAGTGCCTGTGGGTTTTTTTGCCAGAAAGATAAGATAGAGCTAGAACACAAAAGTCCTTTTTTGAAGGCAGCCGTGGTCATCAGGTGCAGCAGGTAATTTGGAGGACACTTGTGTTGGAGTTTGTATTTGAGTTCAAGAGGAAAGGAGCCAGAATGCAATTGCATGGAATCACAGTGAGACCACGCCTAAATTATTGTGTACAATTCTTTTATCTAAAGAAAAATGTACTCGCCATAGTGAGAGTGCAGCAAGAACTCATTGGACTAGTTCATGGGATAATGGTCTGTCAGATGGGAGAGATTTCCCTCCCTCCCACCCTGGTCATTCTCCCTTCTGCCACCTCCCGTCAGGCAGGAGGTACAAAAACCCGAGAACACGTACCGCCAGGCTCAAGATCAGCTTCTACCCCGCTGTTATTAGACTCCTGAATGGACCTCTTAGATGCTGAAGAAGAATTCTTGATCTCTCAAACTACCTTGCCATGGCCCTTGCACTTTATTTGCCTACCTGCACTGCACTTTCTCTGTAACTGTAACACTGTATTCTGCATTCTGTTTTTTTTTTCCTTTTGTACTACCTCAATGTTTGGAATGATCTGTGTGGATGGCATGCAAAGAAAAGCTTTTCACTGTACCTCAGTACGTGGCAATAATAAACCAATTACCAATTAGTCCAAGTCACTGTTGTCCAGAGTTTAGAAAAATGCAAGGTAACTTCATTGAGATTTACAAAACCCATGGAAGACTTGACAAGATAGATGCATGAAACTGGTCATGAGATTTCAAGAAATGAATAGATTTTTAGATATTAACGGAACTGATGTGTTTTCACAGCAAGTTCAACATTACTCCAATACGATCCACTACTTCATCTGCATTATCTTTCTGAAGAGGTCAAATTGATAGTTTAATCAGCTATGATTTGTGAATGTAACCAGTGCAAAATGATAAAAAGCAAAGAACATAATTTGGAAAACGTGAGGTGATCCAGTTTAATTGATAATGTAGAAGTATTTTTTTTGTGATGAGAGATTGCCAGGTGTATGTGTTCAGATGGACTTGGGTGTCCTTGTACATATATCACTGTATGGTTACAGCAAGCAATTCAAAAGACAAATGGTCTGTTAGCTATTGTGGCAAGATTTTTTGGGTACATGGGTAAATATGTCTTCCTGAAATTAAACAGAACTCCTGGAATATTGTGTACAGGTCTTGTCTCCCAAACTAAGGAAACTACTTGTGATAGGAGGCAAGCTTTTTTCCTCCTTGCCCTTGACTCATCCTCCAGTGGATCTGCTCTCACCCCCACCCCCCTGCGCCTGCCTATCACTGCCTCTTACCTGCATCTACCTAACACCGTCTTGTGCCCACTCCGCCTCCCTCGTTTGTCCACCTATCACTGCTCTGCTTTTCCCTCCAAATATTGGGCTTCCCCTTTTCCTGTTGTCAGTCCTGAAGGAGGGTCCTGACCCGAAACGTTGACCGCCTGCTTTTCTCCACAGATGCTGCCTGGCCTGCTGAGTTCCTCCAGCATCATCGTGTTTTTCATCTAGATTCCAGCATCTGCAGTCCTTTGTTTCTCTAGTTTTACCAGATTGATTCCTGAGGTGTGGAGTTTGTCCTATGAGTAGTGAGTGAGCAGACAATCTATACCCTATAATGTTTATATGATTTCACTGAATTACAGAGTTTGATGGGGTCGCTGCAGGGGTGATGTTTCCTATGGCTGGATCTAGACATATGGAATGACATAAGGAGAGGTTTCTTGTCAAGCCAAAGTCAAGTTTATTGTCAGATGCACAAATATGTGTGTGCACAGGTGCAATGTAAAACTTACTTGCAACAGCATCACAGGCACATGGCATCAGAGACACAACATTCACAAGAAAAACATAAATTAAACATAAATTATACAGAATTTTGCAAGGAAGAACACGATTAGAACAAAAAAACAAAGTCAATTTTAGTGCAAAGTGGTCATAGTGTTGCTGTACTGAGGCAGTGATTAGGGTTATTACGGTTGGTTCAAGAACCGAATGGTTGAAGGGAAGTAGCTGTTCCTGAACCTGGTGGTGTGGGACTTCAGGCTTCTGTACCTCCTGCCTGATGGGAGCTGCGAGAAGATGGCACGGCCCGGATGGTGGGGGTCTTTGATGATGGATGTTGCTTTCTTGAGGCTTCTTCACTCTGAGGGTAATGAATCTTTGGAATTCTCTCCCAGAGAGCCATGGATCTGAGTCATTGATTGCATTCAAACCAGAGACTGATAGAAAATCAGAGGAATCAAGAGGCGTGGTAATGGTTGGAATATGGAGCTGAGGAATATGTTCAGCCATCACGCCATTGAATGGTGGAGCAGACTCAAGGGACCAAATGACCTCTCAATCCTTCCATTCCTAGGTGGAATACTTCTCAGGTTGTCCCTCGGGATCAATGATGACTTCCTTCCACTCCAGTTTTACGAGTCCAGAGGTTGGTAATGAGGCCAAGGTGGAAACAGCTGCCCTTCCACAGTGGGGCAGGAGGTTGTTGTTGGGCTGGGTGGGCAGATAGTTTGTGAAATGGTTCTTCTTCTGTTGCTTCACAACGTCGCTGGTTGCCCCGAAGATGTGGCCTTGAGATTCTCAATGCCACCCCTGAATGGTTACAGGTGGCAGCTTTCTAAAAGTCACACACAGCAGAGGAGACAGAAGGAGTGGAGCTGAGCACCTAGACCAAGCTCCGAAATGCATTAGCTGTGATTGTAGAACCTGACACCAAGCTTGTACAGCCTTGGCTAGTGGCACACAGACCATGAAATCACCATTGTGGCATAGGTCAGTTGATGCACAGCAAGATCCCACAACATGATAGCGCACAGGTGGTCTGTTTTTGTGATGTCCATTGGGGGCAGGGACAGGATAAACGATGGTCCTCTGCTCTTCTTCAAAACCGCATCTGTGAGACCGGATCCCAACATTATTGCAGTAGTCTGCCAGCCTGGGTCTTTTGTCTGCTAACCTTTGAAGTGGGACGTCCTCACTCAGAGGCAAGCTACTCCTGACTGAGCCACAGCTGATCTTACTCAGTCTTTACATATGTTACACCAATTCTTCCATCACCTCATCGTGCAGAAGTGGAACGGCTGTGGTGTGTACTCGTTACAGTACAGGCCCAGTGGCTGGATTTCTGGGCTGTTGATGCAGAGAGGTGAGTAGTTGGGATGGGGGCTGCGGGGGTGGGGGGGGCATGGGGTCAAGTTCAAATAATTAAATCTGGATTCCCTTCAATGAAAAACTGATCTCTCTAACAGTGAACACAAAACCAGCAGATTGGTGTAAACACAACTCTCGTCCCCTAATGTCCGCATCCAGTCTGCCCTGGTTGTGACTCCAGACCCAATAAGGTTGTTGACTCTTATTCTGATACTGGGCACTGTCTGTGTGGAGTTTGCATGTTCTTCCTGTGATCACATGGGTTTCCCCCAAGTGCTTCGGTTTCCTCCCACATCCCAATGATAAGTTGATTCAGCAGAGGGCCAATTAGCAACAGACAATAAATGCAGTACATCCTTCGAACAGATTTAACGGGAGTTCATTGCCCATTGGCTCTGTGAAGGTGGCAGTGGTTTTTTCCCTGAACTCTCTGGACAGCAGGGTGGCATGCTGGTTGTTGCTGCTCACGGCGCCAGAGACCTGGGTTTGATCCTGACCTCAGCTACTGTCTGTGTGGAGTTTGCATGTTTGCCCTATGACCCTATGGGTTTCCCCTGGGTGTCTGGTTTCATCCCATGTCCCAATGATGTGCTAGTAAGTTAACTGGCTGCTGTAAAGTACCCTTTAGTGTGTGCTAATGAAGAATCAATCAAAGGGATGTTGACAAGAATGCGTAAGAGGCAGTAAATTGCAGAGGTACAGAGAGCTAGGGGGAATGGGATTGATGGGATTGTTTCCTTGAGACACACAAGAGACTGCAGATGCTGGAATCTGGAGCAACACACAAAAAGCTGGAGGAACTTAACGGGTCAGGCAGCATCTACAGAGGGAGATGGAGGTCGACGTTTTGGGTTGAGACCCTTCATCTGGACTGGAACCCAAGCGGTCCCAGGGAGAATGTACAAACTCTGCACAGACAGCATCCAAGACCAGAATAAGAGTCAACCACATTATTGGGTCTGGAGTCACATCTAGGCCAGACTGTCTAAGGGCATTAGGGGACATTAGGGGACTAGGTTGGTTCTGCAGAGAGTTGTGGACACAGCTCAGCACATCACAGAAACCAGCTTCCCCTCCATGGACTCTACACTTCCCACTGCCTTGGTAAAGCAGCCAAGATAATCAAACACCCCACCCACCCCGGACATTCTCCCTTCTCCCCCCTCCCATCGGGCAGAAGATACAAAAGCCTGAAAGCACGTACCACCAGGCTCAAGGACAGCTTCTATCCCGCTGTTATAAGACTATTGAACGGGCCCCTAAGATGGACTCTTGACCTCACAATCTACGTCATCATGGCCTTGCACCTTATTGCCTGCCTGCACTGCACTTTCTGTGTAACTGTAACACTTTATTCTGCATTCTGTTGTTGTTTTCCCTTGTACTACCTTGATGCACGATGTGATGAAATGATCTATATGAATGGCATGCAGAACAAAGTTTTTCACTTTACCTCTGTACATGTGACAATAATAAACCAATTAGCCAATTTTCCAGGTGAAGGGTCTCAACCCAAAACATCGACAGTTCATTTCCCTCCATAGATGCTGCCTGACCTGCTGAATTCCTCCAGGTTTTTGTGTGTTGCTTCCATGAGTGCTGGCATGGACCCAACAGGCAGAATGGCCTCCTTCTGTATCATTATAGGTACAGGATTACAGTGCATGTGGTGACGTGTTATTAGGAAGGAATGCGGAGACGATGAAGGAACAGTGACTTATGTTCAAGTTAGAACAGTGTGTGTGACGTTGGATGGAACTTGGTGATAATGTGATTTTCAGAAGGTTCATGATGCCAAAGCCCATCCTTGCCAAGAAAATAGATGTTGACCACGTTATGGTGGGAACAGTGCTGTAAGTAGCCAGTTGGCTTCAATGGCATTAGACTGTGGACTGGAATCTTTGCTGTCTACAGGATGTCTCTGTGGCAATCAACCAACATATTAGAGTTTAATGTTTCCTGTTCCAAGAATCACAGTGTTTAGAATTTGCAAGTTTATTCATGCTAAGAAAATCAGCTTAACTCTGTTTTGGCCAAGCATCTCTGTGTGGTGTCGAAATTAGCACTGATGTGAATGATCAGAGTGTATGTTTTATATCGGCACCCGCAGTCCTAAATAACTTCAGGTAAGTTCCACATCATTCAGAACCTGGTGTCTAGACCTATTAGCACATGGACATCACCCAACCCACATTAGTTTTGGAGTCATTTTGTACTGAAAGAAGCTACATGGCCCATTCTGCCTGTGCCGGCTCTTTGTTAGATTAATCTCAGTCCTTATTTGTTTCTCCTAGTCCCGTGAAGATTTTCCTTTCAAATATTTCTGTCGAGAATAGGTGATGTTTTTGCTCTGAGAACTTCTGTGGCTATAAAACATGTTGAAATTTGCCTCTGAAATTAATTCTAAATATCAACTTGGGATAAATTTCTAATTAACTATCTTTACATCCATGTTTTTGACAAATTGTAGAGGGACACAAGTGCATGTGTTTTATGTTATGGTGGAGCCTGTGCACATGCCTGTAGTCTGGTGTTCTGTAGTTTATTTAAATGATTATCGTGTGGATCTGTGCCCTGACTAGTCCTTACACCTTGCACACATCTGTGCCCATTTTTATCCTGACCAATATCGGCACTGCCATTACTGCAGGGTTGTCAGCATCCCCTTCCCTTGTGAAGACAGATGCAAAGTCCAAAAGCAAAATACTGGGCGTGCTGGAAATCTGAAATAAAAACAGAAAATGCTGGAAATACTCAGCCGGTCATCTGTGGAGAGTGTTGATGGCCTTCATGTAAAGTAAGAGATAAAGCAGAAACATTTTAAGAAAGAGAGGAGAAACAGGGAGAACGAGAGGGAAGCTCTCTGGTAAGGTGGTGGCAAAAGGGACCTGTTCCTCCAGGCTCTGGTTCTCTCTTTCATCCCCACTGAGCCTACTTCCCTTCTCACAGCAGCAGCTTCTACAACCACAGGAGATACATCACCTGTTCTTTTACCTCCTCCCTTCCCCGTCCAGGGACCCAAACACCCGGAAGGATTAATGCCTCCCTGAGAGTGGATGGGGAGGGGATTCACCCAGAAAATGTGAATGGGTGAATCCTGGGAGTAAATGGGGAGTTTTCACTCAGGGGGTTTATTCTGGACAGATTTGGTAGTGTTACGTATAATCTGGATGTATACATGGTGAGAATGTTTGATCGCTTGGCACTAAAATGGACTTTTTTTGCTCTAATTGTGTTCTTTCTTGTAAAACGTGTGTAATTTATGTTTAATGTATGTTTTTCTTGTGAATGCTGCTTATATGATGCGATGTGCTGTAAGTAAGTTTTTCATTGCACCTGTGCACGCATGGACTCGGGCATCTGACAGTATGACTTTGACCTTGACTTTGAAGATTGGATCTTTTAGACTTTGGTATTTTCTGGTGTTTAATGTATTGATGTTCTACAGAGAACTGTACAGAAAAATAATTTGTAGTTTTCTTCTGGCCAAGTGATGATGTCTGTGCATCTGATCTCAGCCTAGACTCGGTAAATCGCTAGCTTTCATTAATCTTTTCTTGAATCTTTCTTCAAGATGGGCACCACCTATCTGTTTATTTCGATCAATCTCTATCTCAACTTCAGATGTATTTGGGGTGATGATTTACTTTAGTTGTTTAGTCTTTAGATTTTTGGTTGTTCACTTGGTTTTGAAATCCTTTATGTTTGCATTTGATTATCTCCTTGATTTCATTGTAATTCTCAACAAACCAGTCCTGGTTCTTCTTTGTAGAGAAGCCAAGAGTCGCTTTACAGGTACTAATTATAGTAGACCTCAAGCTAGCCCAGAAAGTGGAGGATTCTTGGCACCTTATGGCTGAGAAGTGACAGATTGCCTGTGAGGTGTTGTCTGAGAAAAGTTACCTCGCTGAGGTCCTTCAGAGCTTCATCATTGATATTCTTGTGACAGTGCTTCTGTTACTGCTGACAATTTGAGGCCAGTTCGATGGAATGGATTAGGCAGTGGTCAGTCTGGCAGCTATCGGTGCCTGTCACAGTGTGGCTGATGTGAACTCACTCGAATGATGATATACGTAATTAATCAGTGCCTTGATCAGTGCTGTTACTATGTTGTCTTGTGTCTGAGCCACTAATAATTCAAGATATTTGTTATGACAAGGCCTTGCTCCAGCATTTCATCAACAGAAGGACCCCATTGGATATTGTCTTCCCTGCCAGAGGATTGCGTTCCTTCCTACCACGTGGAAGATCAGTTTGTCGCCCTTTGCGATGTTGACCAGGACTTTTTCAAGGTCAGAGTCAAAGTCTTTGTCTTTATCCAAAGCTTCAAGGATTTGGGATATGTGCATGTGGTTCTGTGTCAGAGTGAGCTCAGGGTCATAGTGCATTTGCTAATTCAGCAGGGAGAGTCGTTAAGAAGGCAGATTAGCTCAATGTTGATGGTGAAGGTCACTCTGTGAAGGGGTTCCTCTTCTAGAAGATGTGTAACCATTGTCTTGTTCTTTGAACTTGAAATATTTGGTCCTGGATTGAAGCTTCACCTTTTATCAAGGGGAAAGAAACAGCTTTACGGACAGCTGAAGGCAGAGGTCCAGCAAAAAAAACCTGGGCCCGTAGTGTGGATGGTGAATGCAGAGAGGTGAGGAGGCTCAGCAACTCACAGACTGCCGTGATGTGCATGGGTTCTTCAGCAATGGAAAAGCCATTGTCGATCCAGATAGACACGGTCCCAACCCACTGAGAGCCAAGAAAAACGAGTGAACTCGTCAGAGGTAGTTAGCACCCACTGGAAGGAACATTTCACCACCACAACTCTCTCCTTGATGTGAGGGCTCCCATCCCACAACAGCCTGTCCAGGCCAACCTTGCTGTCACTCCTAACTAACTAATCATAAGAAGGCCATATCCCAATTCAATAACAACAAGGTCTCATGAGCAGTCAGCATCCCTCTGATCCCTAACCCTCAATTCACAGCCTTATCAGCCACTGGGAAGAGGAGCATATACCAGATGCTGTAATCATGACCATCTTCAAGAACATAGAACATAGAACATTACTGCACAGTACAGGCCCTTCAGCCCACGATCTTTGCCGACATTTTACCCTGCTCTAAGATCTATCTAACCCTTCCCTCCCACATAGCCCCCCATTTCTCCATCATTCATGTGGCTATCCAAGAGTTTCTTAAACGTCCCTAATGTATCTGCCCCCACAACCTCTGCTGGCAGTGCGTTCCACGCACCCACCACCCTCTGTGTAAACAACCTACCCCTGACATCCCCCTTATACCTTCCTCCAATCACCTTAAACTTGTGTCCCCTCGTGTTAGCCATTTCCGCCCTGGGAAAAAGTCTCCGAGTGCCCACTCGATCTATGCCTCTTATCATCTTGTGCACCTCTATCAACTCACCTTTCATCCTCCTTCTCTCCAAAGAGAAAAGCCCGAGCTCGCTCAACCTATCCTCATAAGATATGCTCTCCAATCCAGGTAAATCCTGACAGATTCTGCTGTGGTAACTAGAGAGAAGCCTCCCCAAGGTCCTCCACAGGGAAGGTTATCGCCAGGGATCTCCTCAGCTGTGTCTTCTTTGTGGCCAAACAGCTGCCTCCCAATCATGGAGTGGATGCTGAGTATCCTGAGGCACAATGGGCAGAATCTTCATCAGAATCAGAATCAGGTTTATTATCACTGACTTATATGACATGAAATGTGTTGTTTTGCAGCAGCAGGACGGTGCAAAGACAAAATTACTATAAATTTCAAAAATAAATAAATAGTAAAAAACAAAAAGGAATAACAAGGTGGTGTTCATGGGTTGATGGACCGTTCAGGAATCTGATGGCAGAGGGGAGGAAGCTGTTCCTGAATCGTTGAGTGTGGGTCTTCAGGCTCCTGTACCTCCTCTCCGATGGTAGTAACGAGAAGAGGGCATGTCCTGGATGGTGAGGATCCTGAGTGATGGATGTCGCCTCTTGAAGATGTCCTCGATGGTGGGGGGGGGTTGTGCCGGTGATGGAGCAGGTGACAACTCCAAGGAAAATGCAGGGAACAGCAGCAGCCACTATTCACGGTCCTCTTCAACCTCACCAAAACCTTTAACTCCATCAGTTGGCAGTGACTGTGGAACAGCCTTCCCAAATTTGGCTGCCACAGAAATTTATCTGCACCTTGCCCTTACTCCACAGGTGCATGGATGCACTGATACTGACCAGAGCCTGTCTCCATGCTGCATGAGCCACTGTATAATAAAACCTGCTGTGGTGGATACATCAACTGTCCCTCTGCAAATTTCACTATCAATTATTTTTAAACCAGGGCTTTTTATTAAGATTCATAGTATACTTTTCTTATGAACCAAACCTTGTGAAGGCAGGATGCTTCTCGATAAGACTGTGGTTCATGAGCAAAGCATCTCAGCTGATTACATCGGTATGTCAGCAAACGCATACCTCAAGAATCCTGTTGTAACATGGTGCACCTATTATCCAGAGTGCTAAGCACTGTTTGGTTCTTGAGGAATGCACGCTTGCTTGTTAAATGCGGTCTACAAACTTCATTTTTAGACAGCAGAGAGATAGCCTAAAAAGATAACATGACAAGCGTGATACTGATTGAAATGATAACACAGGATGACGGCTGAAGGAAACTAAGTCAATGTCTTTTCACTCGTACTAAGTTGTCCGTTGTAAACTGAGATCTAAATCCTGTTCCAGCAGAGTGCAAAATCCTGCAGGTGCTGGAAACCTGAGATAAAGCAGTGGATGCTAGAAATGCTCAGTGGGTGTGGCTGTGATTGCAAGGTTAGGTGGAGCCTTTCTTCACACAGTTATCCTCTGCCACATAGGAATCTTTGGGCTCAACCAACACATTTAAGAACATAAGGAATAGAAGCAAGAGGTGGCCATTCAGGTCTTTATGTCTACTTCACCATTCTGTAAGGACATGACTGATTTTTTTTATCTTAATGCCTTTTTCCTGCATTAACTCCTTATCGCCTGATTGCTTAATACCCAAAATATGTCAACTGTTGTTGTGAAAATACTCAACAAATGATCCTCCACAGCCCTCCAGGTAGACAGTTCCAAAGATCCAGGTGAAGAAATGTCCCCAAATGTCCATCCCATTATTTTGAGATTGGACAGCTCAGCTAGGGCAAATATTAACTCAGCATTTAACCTGTCAAGTCCAGTAAGAATTTGACAAGTTTCAACGAGATCACCTCTCATTCTCCTAAAGTGAATGTCCTCTCTATCCGCCTGGCAAACTACCACCCCCTCACTGCTCCTCCACCCAGGAATGAATCCAGTGATTTTCCATCACATAACCACCATCACCAGTGTAACCAGTGACAAGATCTGTTCTCAGTTCAGTCTCACTAAGGCCCTATATAATTGGATCAAGTTGTCTTGCAACAAAGGTCAATCTTTCCAAATGTTGCTGTAGCCAGATGTGAACCGTCAGTGATCTGGGTACATGAACGCCAAGGTCCCTCTGAACACCAACACCTTTCACTTTCACAACTTTCATAAAATATTTCCCCTTTTTTTCTACTAAATTGAGTGACCTTGAGTTTTACAACATTTGTACAAGACATTGGTGAGGCTGCACCTGGAGCATTGTGTACAGTTCTGGTTGCCCTGTTTTAAGAAAGGCATTATTAAACTGGAAAGAGTGCAGAGATTTATAAGGACATTACCAGGACTTGAGGGCCTGAGTTATGTGGAGATGTTGGGCAGGCTAGGACTTTATTCCTTGGACCGTAGGAGATTGAGGGGTCACCTTATTGAGGTGTATAAATCCATGAGGGACATCGATAAGGTAAATGCATGCAGTCTTTTACCAGGGAATGGGAATCAAGAACCAGAGGACATAGGTCTAAGGTGAGAGAAAAGATCAAAAAGGAACCTGAGGGGCAACTTCTTCATGCAGACGGTGGTGCATTTATGGAATAAGCTGCCAGAGGAAATGGTTAATAACAACCTTTAAAAGACACTTGGTCAGGTACATAAATAAGAAAGTTTAGTGGGATATGGGCAAAACACAGGCAAATGCCCATCTAGCTTAGATAGGCATCTTGGTCGGCATGGACCAGTTGGGCCGAAAGGCCTGTTTCTGTGCTGTATGATTCTATGACTCTATGACTCAATTATATTCATGTTCATGCCATTCACCTAGCCTTGTCCATATCCCCCGCAACCATCTTTGGATATATTACACTTGATCCCTTCATCCAAACCATTTATATAGACTGTGAACAGCTGGGGTCCAGCACTGACCCCTGCAGTCCCACTGGTCACAGCCTCCCAACATGAAAATAAACTTTTATTGCCTTTTGTGCATAAAGGACTAATAGAACATAAAATCCGTTTAGTGAATATTTGTAGATCGAATAGTGGGAAATTGTTCCGGACACTTTCATGCCTGATTCATGCCAGTGCGGCTGGTGTTTGCCCAGTGATAGTGATGTGGATAATGATGTCCTGGGCCATACAGTGAACATTCCCTCCACTGATGCAGTGACTGGAGTTGTAAGAGGAAACCTACAGAGGTCTGTTTACTAACAGAAGAACCACAAGTTCGTTCTGCATGGCTCAGAACTAAGACGATAATTACAGAGACACGTTATGCCCTTGTGACCTGCCTGCAGCATCTCCCAGCTTCACTTTGCAATGGCCAGCACTGTGTTAGATAGTTACACAGAGCACAGAACTGTACAGCACAGGAACAGGCCCTTTGGCCCACAATGTCTGTGCCAAACTAATTAAACTAGTAATTAAATGCCTAACTAAACTAGTCCCTTCTGCCTGCACCTGATCCACATCCCTCCATTCTCTGCATATTCATGTGCTTATCTAAGAGCCTCTTAACACCTCTGTCGTATCTGCCTCCACCACCACCCCTGGCAGCTTATTCCAGGCACCCACCACACTCTGTAAAAGACTTTCCCCGCACATCTCCTTTGAACTTACCCCCTCTCACCTTAAATGCATGTCCTCTGGTATTAGCTATTTAAACCCTGTGAAAAAGATATCAGCGATCTACACAGAATCCACTCATAATTTTATAAACTTCTATCAGGTCTCCCCTCAGCCTCTGCCACTCCAGAGAAAACAACTCAGGTTTGTCCAACCTCTCCTTATAGCTCATGCCCTCTAATCCAGGCAGCATCCTGGTAAACTTCTTCTGCACCCTCTCTAAAGACTCCACATCCTTCCTGTAATGGGGTGACCAAAACTGAATGCAATATTCCAGATACAGCTTAACCAGAGTTTTATAAAGCTGCAACATAACTTCCTGACTCTTGAACTCCAAGCCTTGACTAATAAAGGCAAGTGTGCCGTACGCCTTCTTTACCACCCTATCAACCTATGTGGCCACTTTCAGGGAGATATGGATTTGAACCCCAAGATCACTCTGTACATCAACACTGTTAAGGATCCTGCCCTTCATAGACCATAGTGCATCATTTAGCCCCTGGAGTAAGCAATCACTGGTCGCTCAATCAGCCCAAACTTCACAGTAGCTCAGGTCAGTTCATCATGTGGGGAGCAGTGTGACCCTACACACTCCCTCACCTCCTTTGCATCCTGTCCCACCTCTGTACTGTGACTGCCATAGGAAGACTTCTTGAACGCAGTGGCCACTGTGGGATTGACATGATGACTGGGGGCTCTGTGGAGAGGTCCTGACACATACTGCACCTGATTCATGCCCCAAATTCCACAGTCTACTTCACACATATTGTTAGCCAGTTTTGCCAATACGTAGAGGGAAGTGTCAGTGCGTGTTCACACTTCACCCAGCACAACACTCCCTAGGAGAGAATGGATGCCAACGTCTACACAAATATTGAGTCCAATAATTCCAAGTAATCAGTATTCCTGGCACAGTTATTTCAGAGTTCCAGCATTTGCTTCTTTCCATTGACAATTTCAGGTAATTAGATCTGATGGAAATATATAAAATCATGAAAGTTCCAGGCGGAGTAGAAAAAGAAAAACTGTTCCGATTGCAGAAGGTTCAAAAACCAGAGAAGATACAATGGAGACAACTGAGAAAGGATCCATGAGTTACGTCAGGTAAGATGTTTCCATGTAGTGAGTGGTTAATGTCTGGAAAACATTACCAGCTGCTTCATGATGCAGATTCAAAAGGGAACCGGATCCAGTTGGCACTTGATTGTCTTACATAGAACAGTACAGCACAATACAGGCCCTTCGGCCCACAATGTTGTGCAGGCCTTTAAACCTTGCCTAAGACTATCTAACCCCTTCCTCCCACATATCCCTCTATTTTAAATTCCTCCATATGCTTATCTAGCAATCTCTTGAATTTGACCAATGTACCTGCCTCCACCACCGCCCCAGGCAGCGCATTCCACGCCCCAACCACTGTCTGGGTAAAATACCTTCCTCTGATATCTCCCTTGAACTTCCCACCCATTACTTTAAAGCCATGCCCTCTTGTATTGAGCATTGGTGCCCTGGGAAAGAGGCGCTGGCTGTCCAATCTATCTATTCCTCTCAATATTTTGTACACCTCTATCATGTCTCCTCTCATCCTCCTTCTCTCCAAAGAGTAAAGCCCTAGCTCCCTTAGTCTCTCCTCATAATGTATACTCTCTAAACCAGGCAGCATCCTGGTAAATCTGCTCTGCACCCTTTCCAACGCTTCCACATCCTTCCTATAATGAGATGGCCAGAACTGGACACTGTACTCTAAGTGTGGTCTAACCAGAGTTTTGTAGAGCTGCATCATTACCTCTCAGCTCTTAAACTCGATCCCACGGCTTATGAAAGCTAACATCCCATAAGCTTTCTTAACTACCCTATCCACCTATGAGGCAACTTTCAGGGATCTGTGGATATGAATCCCCAGATCCCTCTGTTCCTCCACATTACCCAGAATCCTGCTTTGTACTCTGCCTTGGAGTTTGTCCTTCCAAAGTGTACCACCTCACACTTCTCCGGACTGAACTCCATCTGCCACTTCTCAGCCCAGCTCTGCATCCTATCAATGTCCCTCTGCAATCTTCGGCAGTCCTCCACACTATCCACAACACCACCGACCTTTGTGTCGTCTGGAAACTTGCCAACCCACCCTTCTACCCCCTCATCCAAGTCATTAATAAAAATCATGAAAATCAGAGGTCCCAAAACCAATCCTTTTGGCACACCACTAGTCACAGCCCTCCAATCTGAATGCACTCCCTCCACCACAACCCTCTGCTTTCTACAGGCAAGCCAATTCTGAATCCACACGGCCAAGCTTCCCTGGATCCCTGGATAGATCTTATTTATCATTTCATCTGTTAGTTGTGTACTCTCGGACGACTGACCATCCATGTATCAGTCACACAGCTCTACTTTTAACTCATTGACACAGAGGTAGAGTTGAAAACCAACTCCCAAAAAATTTCCAGATTCCCAGGATCCATGGCATTTTGTTTATGCCCCTGAACCTCTCCCAGGATCAAACATCTCTTGGAGTTGTCTGGTCACCTTTGGGCACCCTTCCTTGGAGCACATGCATGTAGCAACTTCCAACTTCATCATCAAGCTTCAAGACCTGGGTCTCTGTACCTTCACATTGGCAGACCTCAATCAGTGAGGATCGGTAACAATGTCTCCTCCTCGCTGATCATCAACACATGTGCACCTCAAGGCTGTGTGCTTAGCCCCTGCTCTGATCTCTGTACACACATGATTGTATGACTAAGCATAGCTCTAATGAACGGTTCCCTTACATGATGAGATGGACTCTGACCTCACAATCTACCTTGTTGTGACCTTGCACCTTATCATCTACCTGCACTGCACTTTCTCTGTAGCTGTGACACTTTATTCTGTACTGTTATTGTTTTAACCTGTACTACCTCAATGCACTCTGTACTAACTCAATGTAACTGCACTGTGTAATGAATTGACCTGTGTGAACGGTATGCAAGACAAGTTTTTCACTGTACCTCGGTACAAGTGGCAACAATAAACCAATACCAATACCAAATTTGCCAATGACACCACTGTTGTTTGATGAACCACAGGTGATGATGAGTCAGCGTTCTGGAGTGAGATAGGTCACCGGGTTGAGAGGAGCCACAACAACCACCTCTCGCTTAACATCAGTGAAAACAAAGAGCTGATTGTTGACTTCATGACAGGGGAGGAGGGCATAGATTGGTGCCTGACTTTGACCTTGTGATAAACTCTAAGGTAGTCTTCTTTCAATAATTATACAGGACAATTGGCGCAGTTATGACCCAACTCCTTTACTGCATAAGAGTGGTGGAATGCTGCCTTGTACTACTGTTGTGAGCTGTGTCCCCATGAAGAACACTTGCTTCTGAGGTTGTGGGTTCAAGTCTACTCCAGAGACTTGTGGACAAAAATCAGTGCTGACATGTGCCTGAACAGACAAGGCCTCAGTGTCTAAAAATTAAAATCCGACAGTGTTGTGAAGAAGGGTTCGTATCATCTCCTGATCAGCATTTATTGCTCAACTGAATGAAAGTCAACAAGAACTGCAGACGCTGGAAATCTAGAGTACAATCAGAAAATGCTGAACTACTCAGCAGGTCAGGCAGCAACTATGGGAAGAGAAACAGGGCTAATGTTTTGGGTTGGAGACTCTTCTTCAGAACTGGGAAGGAGAGAAAAGAAGCTCATTAAGCTGCAGGGAGGGTGAGGGAGAGGGGACGTCTCTGACAGGGGAAAACCAGGGTTACCAGGGGATAAGCTGTAAACAAGGTTATCCAAGTCAATGAGTGAATGGGAGGAGTCTTTCTGCACTGGATTACACAACCAAAGAACCTGCTTCTCTTCCCCCAGATGTGATCTGACCTGCTGAGTATTTCCAGCATTTCCTGTTATTTATCCCAATGATAATTATTTGGTTTGTTCCCAGCTTGTGTTTCCTATAACCCAACAGGGTGGTTATGTCACGGGACAAGCAACCAGAGTTCTGAACTGTTGATCCAGGGACAGTTTCCAATCCAACCATGACAGCTGGCGAATTGGTTTAATTAAATAAGTTTGGAACTTAAAAGCAAAACAATCTTAGTAAAGATAAACATAAAACTAATAGACTGTCATCACAAGGTCATCCGTCTACAATTCCTGCTACCTCGGGAAAGCAGCCAACATAAACAAGGACCCTTCCCACCCCGGGCATTCTCCCTTCTCCCCCTTCCCATCAGGTAGAAGATACAGTATAAAAGCCTGAAAGCACATTCCACCAGGCTCAAGGACAGCTTCTATCACACTATTATCAGACTCGTGAATAGACCTCTCATACGCTGAAAGACGAACTCTTGATCTCTCGATCTGCCTTGTTGTGGCGCTTGCACCTTATTTTCTACCTGTGCTGCACTTTCCCTGTAGCTACAACACAACATTCTGCATTCTGTTTTTCTTTTTACTCTCTCGATGGACTTATGTTTGGAATGATCTGTCTGGAACACAATCAAAAGCTTTTCACTGTATCTTGGTACACATGACAATAATAAACCAATACCAATACTATCTGGTTCACTGCTGTCCTTCAGGGAAGGAAGTCTGCCATCTATACCCATCTCACCTGGAGGTGACTCCACACCCACCAAGGTGGTTGATGCTTAGTTGCTTCTGGGCAATGGGTGATAAATGCTGACATTGCCAACATTGTCCTGAAAGTCGATTTATGAAAGCTCTTGCCTCTTAGTTGCTTGTGTCAGTTCCCTTTTCTGCTCTGTGGGAAAGCGGAGGGAAGATCCAAGTCTCTGGGGCAACATTGCAGGGCGATAGTTCTTTCCTTGGCTCACATTCTGATAGGTTATTGGCTGGCACTCAAAACCTTAACCAATAATCCCACATCATGATATCACACAAGATCTCCTGCCTGAAGAGATGAGACATTAAGCAGATACTCTACCTCCTCTGTAGAGCAGTTGCAATAGCTCCCATGGCAGTATTTCAATGTGGAGTAGGAGAGTTCTGCCTGGACAATTTAATTTCTTGACTAACTGGTCTACAATGTGCCTTGAGCTGTGTCCTTGCACAATACCATTATGCAGGGTGTGTTTATCTGTTGGAGATCTCGTAAGTGATAGATCCAAAGAGATGAATGTAATTCACTCACTGAATCAGAGTCAGGTTTATTATCACTGACATACGTCGTGAAATGTGTTGTCTTGCGGCAGCAGTACAGTGCAAGACATAAAATTACTATGAGTTACAAAAATAAATAAATAGTGCAAAAGAGGAATATCGAAGTCGTGTTCATGGGTTCATGGACCGTTCAGAAGTCTGATGGCGGAGGGGAAAAAGCTGTTCCTGAAATGTAGTGTGGGTCTTCAGGCTCCTGTACCTCCTCCCCGATGGTAATAACGAGAAGAGGGCATGTCCCAGGTGGTGAGGGTCCTTGGTGATGGATGCCGCCTTCTTGAGGCACCACCTCTTGAAGATGTCCTCGATGGTGGGAAGGGTTGTGCCCGTGATGGAGCTGGCTGAGCTTACAACCCTTTTCAGCCTCTTTTGATCCTGCGCATTGGAGCTTCTATACCAGGTGGTGATGCAACCAGTCAGAATGCTCTCTACAGTATATCTGTAGAAATTTGTAAGAGTCTTTGGTGACGTACTAAATCTCCTCAAACCCCTCATGAAGTAGAGCTGCTGGCGTGCCTTCTTCATGATTGCATCAATGTGTTGGGCCCAAAATAGATCCTCTGAGATTTTGACGCCCAGGAATGTGAAGCTGCTCACCCTTTCCACCGCTGACCCCTCAATGAAGACTGGTGTGTATTTTCCAGACTTCCCCTTCCTGAAGCTCACGATCAATTCCTTGGTCTTGCTGACATTGAGTGCAAGGTTGTTGTTGTGACATCACACAACCAGCTAATCTATCTCACTCCTGTATGCCTCCTCGTCACCATCTGAGATTCTGCCAACAACAGTGGTATCATCGGCAAATTCATAGATGGTGTTTGAGCTGTGCCTAGCCACACAGTCATGAGTGTAGAGAGAGTAGGGCAGTGGGCTAAGCACACATCCTCGAAGTGTGCCTGTGTTGATGGTCAGCGAGGGGAGATGATAAGCACTTTAGGATGTGTTGAAGTTGTGAACCAGTTGTAGAAATGCACGTCTCCCTTTTGTTAATCGTGTACCAATGACAAGCTGTCAGGCAGAGTTACAGCATTAGCAGTTTTGTTTCTGGGCAGAGATCCGGAGAAACGAGTTGCAATCTCATCATAGCAGCTGAGGGATCTCAATCCATTTAATTAGATAAAACCAGGAGTTCATCACACTCCCAGTGAAGAGATTTCTTTTCATTTCTGACCTTATTTTGACACTGTGAGTCCTGTTTCCAGCAAACACAGTCAGGGAGAAAAATCATCCCTGCATCTACCCTTTCAAGCTTCAGAAAAATCTTCATCATCCAGTTAGATCACCTACACTCTCGAGAGGGTTTTTCTGCTTAACCTCTCCTCATAAAGACAACACCTCCACCATCCCTGCTTCCTCCTGGTGAAGCCGGATTGCATTCCCTCTATCACAGGTAAATCCTCCTTAGGTGCAGAGGCCAGACCATCATTCTCAGTGGGGTGTCACCAGGGTCCCATCATGGTGAGGTCATGGAGACATTTCGGTAAGATGTCTTCACTCTTGTCCACAAATTCTCTTGCAGTAAAGACCAACATACCACTGGCCTTCCTCATTGCTCTGTATCCTTGGAATTGGTTTATTATTGTCACATGTACAGAGATATAGTGAAAAGATCCATACAGATCATTTCAAAACATATCGCCCGGTGGCTCTGATGTACTGATGTGATGAAATGTTCTGTATGGATGCATGCAAAACAAAGTGTTTCACTGTACCTCGGTACATGTGACAATAATGAAACAATTACCAATTACAAATTACATGTACCTGGAGGCATTGCAATGGAAAACAATAACAGAATGCAGAATAAAGTGTTCCAGTTACAGAGAAAGTGCAGTGCAGGCAGACAATAAAGTGCAAGGGCCATGATGAGGTAGGTCGTGAGGTCAAGAGTTAATGATTAACATACAAGAGATCCGTTCAAGCGTCTTATAACAGCAGGATAGAAGCTGTCCTTGAGCCTGGTGGTGTGTGTTTTCAAGCTTTTGTATATTCTGCCCAATGGGAGAGGGGAGAAGAGAGAATGATTGGGTTGTGAGAGGTCTTTGATTATGTTGGCTGCTTTCTGAGGTAGAAGGGGAGGGGAGGCTGGTTTCCGTGATGTGCTGAGCTGTGTCCACAACTCTCTGCAGTTTCTTGCGGTTACAGACAGAGTAGTTCCCATACCAAGTCGTGAGGCATCCGGGTAGGATGCTTTCTATGGTGCACCTCTGGTGGTGGTCAACGGGGACATGCCAAATTTCGTTAGCCTCCTGAGGAAGTAGAGGAGCTGGTGAGCTTTCTTGGATATAGCGTCTACATGGTTGGACCAGGATAGGCTATTGGTGATAGTTACCTGGGAACTTGAAGCTCTCAACCATCTCCACCTCAGCACCATTGATACAGACAGGGGCGTGTACTCCACTCCGCTTCCTGAAGTCAATGACCAGCTCTTTGGTTTTGTTGACATTGAGGGAGAGGTTGTTGTCTTAACACCAATCCACTTGGTTTTCAAAGTTACACATACAATGAGACCATTCAGCCCACTTTGTACATGCTGGTCAATAACAGAGCTATTTCAGTTTCTCTCACTTCCCGGCCCTCAATCTGTAACCTTGTCGTTAACAGCACTTTAAATGCTCATCTGGGTACCCTTGTATTTAGGAGTGGGTGTCTGCCATCACTATCCAGTCAGGCCGTGAGATCCAAACCCCCACTAATCTTTGAGCAAATGTTTTCTCCTCACCTGCTGGATAAACGTTGCTGCTCAAATAGTGTCCTGGAATCGTTTGCTTCTGTTTTGAGTGTAGTCTGTTTAATGACTCACATTTAAGGCAGCAGAAGAAATTATCAGCTGATGACGTTGTATCCTTCATTCAGATTTTGAGTGTGAGTCCAGAACCTTTCAGAAAGTGAGACCACAAAGTCAAAGTCAAAAACATCAGTTGAGTTTATTGTCAAGTGCACAAGTCCATGTGTGCACAGGTGCAATGAAAAACTTACCTGCAGCAGCATCACAGGCACAGAGCATCAGATAAGCAGCGTTCACAAGAGAAACATAAACTAAACGTAAATTATACCCAACTTTACAAGAAATAACACAACTGGAACAAAACAAATTTCATTGTAGTGCAGAGTGGTCCCAGTGTTGCTCTATTGAGGCAGTGATTAGGGTTGTGCCGGTTGGTTCAGGAACTGAATGGTTGAAGGGAAGTAGCTGTTCCTGAACCTGGTGGTGTGGGAATTCAGGCTTCTGTACCTCCTGCCCGATGGGAGCTGCGAGAAGATGGCACAGCCCGGATGGTGGGGATCTTTGATGATGGATGTTGCCTTCTTGAGGCAGCACCTCCTGTAGATACTACCGATTGAGGGGAGGGATGTGCCCATGATGTCCTGGGCAAAGTCCACTGCTCTCTACAGCTTCTTACGTTCCTGTGCATTCAAATTACCATACCAGACCATGATGCAACCAGTCAGGATACCTTTAACAGTGCATCTGTAAAGGTGTGGTAGAGTGTTCAGTGACAAGCCTTAATCTCCTAAGAAATCAAAGAAGCTGGCACGCCTTCCTTGTGATTGCATCTGTGTACTGGGCCCAGGACAGGACATCCGATGTGTTAACGCCCAGGAATTTAAAGCTGCTGACCCACCCCACGGCTGATCCACCAACGTAGACTGGCACATGTTCACCCTCCTTCCCCCTCCTGAAGTCACCAATCAGCTCTTTAGTTTTGCTGATGCTGAGCGAGGGGTTGTTGTTGTGACACCACTCAACCAGGTGTCCTACCTCGCTCCTGTACGCTGACTCATCACCACCAGAGATTCATTCAACCACAGTGGTGTCGTCGGCAAATTTGAAAATGACATTGGAGCTGTGCTTAGCCACACAGTCATGTGTGTATGGAGAAGGGAGCAGGGGGCTTAGCACACAGCCTTGAGGTGCACCTGTGTTGATGGTCAGCGAGGAGGAGATGTTGTTACTAATCCTCACTGACTGAGGTCTGCCGATGAGGAAGCTGAGTATCCAGTTGCAGAGGGAGGCAGAGGCCCAGGTCCTGAAGCTTGATGATGAATTTGGATAGGATGATTGTGTTGAAAGCTGAGCTGTAGTCGATGAACAGCAGCCTGATGTACAAGTTCCTGTTGTCCAGATGATCCAGAGCGGAGTGAAATCGCATCTGCTGTTGACCTGTTGTGGCAGTGGGCAAACTAGAGCAGATCCAGGTCATCTCTGTGGCAGGAGTTGATGCGCGCCACAACCGACCTCTCAAAGCACTTCGTTATGTGGCCTCTACTGCCAAGTTGAGGCTAAAGGCAGATTAGAGGAACAACACCTCATATTCTGTCTTGGTAGTCTCCAACCTAATGACATCAACATTGAATTCTCTAACTTCTGGTACCCCTCCCCCCCTTTGTTTTCCCTTATCCCTCTGGCCCCCTTTGCCCCTTCTCTTTCCCTTCCCCCACCCTCTCGACCTGCCCCTCACCCACACCTTCCTCCCTCTGGTTCCCCACCTCCGTCCCTTTATCCCATGGTCCACTGTCCTCTCCTACCAGATTCCACCTTCATCAGCCCTTTGCCTCTTCCACCCATCACCTCCCAGCTTCTCACCTCATTCCCACTTCCCTCCTCCCTCACCTACCTACCTTCCCCCCCCTCACCTTGACTCCCCTATCACCCACCAGCTCGTGCTCCTCCCCCTCCCCCCACCCTTTTATTCTGGCTTCTGCCTTCTTTCTTTCCAATCCAGATGAAGGGTCTCGACCTGAAACATTGACTGTCCATTTCCCTCCATAGATGCTGCCTGACCCTCTGAGTTCCTCCAGTATTTCGTGTGTGTTGCTCCAGATTCATTACGGGTGATGTAAATGCTACCGGACGGTAGTCATTGAGGCAGGTCACCACGCTCTTCCTGGGCACCGGTAGAACAGATGCTTTCTGAAGCAGGTGAGAACCTCAGACCACAGAAGTGAGTGGTTGAATATATCTGTAAATGCTCCAGCCAGTTGGTCTGCACAGATCTTCAGTACTAGGCCAGGTACGCTGTCCAGACCACCTGCCTTTTTTGGATTCAAGGATGCCTGGTCGTCGGCTTCAGAGACTGAGATTACAGGGTCATCCAGAGATGAGGGGGCTCATGTGGGTGTGTCATAGTTCTCCCTACCACAGTGTGGATAAAAGGCATTGATCTCACCTGGGAGTGATGGGTCGTTGCCACATATGCTACCCGATATCTCACTTGTAGGAAGTTATGTTGTGCAAGCCCTGCCACAGCTGTCGAGCGTCTATCTGTGATTCCAGTTTAGTCTGAAATTGCCTCTTTGCGCTCACAATGGCCGACCGGAGGTTGTACCTGGACTTTCTGTATGACTCTGGTCACCCCCTAAACCCACAGATCTGGCCCTCAGCAGATTACCAACCTTCTGGTTCAGCCAGGGCTTCTGGTTGGGGAAGACCCAGAATGTTTTGGTCGGTACACACTCGTCCACACATGAAGTCGGTGACCACCGTGGCATATTCATGTAGGTCCGCTGACAAATCCCTGAACGTGGTCCAGTCCGCTGGCTCGAAGCAATCCCGAATCCGCTGCTCTGCCTCTGCCGCCCAGCTCTTCATCGTCCTCTTCACTGGTGCCGCGCTCCGCAGTCTCTGTCTGTACGCAGGCAGAAGCAGCACAGCTTAGGTGGTCGGATTTACCAAAGCGCGGGCGAGGGGTGGAGTGGTCAGTGTTCTTGATGGTGGTTTAGCAGTGGTCAGGTGTGTTGCATCCTCTAGTGTTGCAGGTGATGTGTTGACAGTAGTTACGCAGGGACTTAATGACTATCAATCAGACAAGGGAAGTGGCTCAAGCAAGTCAGAGGCAGGGGCCTTGAAGTACCTGACTTGGGAGTTTCAGTACTCCTGGTGAAGGAATACTTGATTGGTAAGCCACGATGGAAGTGCTGTCTGCTTCCATTTCAATGAGCTAAAAGTGACCTGTAGCACTGTACCGTGAGCAAAACTAACTTTTTCTTTTGTTATAGATGGTAGTGTTGTGTAGGGATGTCTAATGATACACTGTGTTATCGCAGAAGACATTTGGAGTCATGGTCTCCATCTCTGAAGGTGGTAGGGCAAGACAGAACATAGAACACAGAACAGTACAGCACAGAAGCAGGCCCTTCGGCCCACAGCGTCTGTGCTGAACATGATGCTGAATTAAACTAAATCCCTTCTGCCTGCACATGACCCACATCCCTCCATTCCCTACACATTCATGTGTCTGTCTAACAGCCTCTTAAACACCACTATCGTATCTGCCTCCACCACTGCCCCTGGTAGCCCATTCCAGGCACCCACCACTCTCTGTGTAAAAAACTGCCTCGCACATCTCCTTTAAACTTTCCCCTTCTCACCGTAAATACGTGTTTTCTAGGATTTGACATTTCTACCCTGGGAAAAAGACCCTGACTGTCTACCCGATCTGTGCTTCTGATAATTTTATAAACTGCTATCGGGTCTCCCCTCAGCCTCTGACACTCCAGAGTAAACAACCCAAATCTGTCCAACCTCTCCTTATAGCTCATGCCCTCCAACCTAGGCAGCATGATAGTAAACTTCTTCTGCACCCTCTCCAAAGCCTCCACATCCTTCCTGTAATGGAGCGACCAGAATTGCACGCAATACTCCCAAGTGCGACCTAACCAAAGTTTTATACAGCTGCAACATGACTTCCTGACTCTGATACTCAGTGCCCCAACCAATGAAAGCAAGCATGCCGGATGCCTTGTTTACCACCCTATTTACTTGTGCAGCCACTTTCAGTTAGCTGTGGATTGGACCCCAAGGTCCCATCGTATATCAATGCTGTTAAGGGTCCTGCTATTAAAGATCAAAGAGTAGTTAGCATAGCATATGAGATCCTGAGAATCTCAAATAGAAGGATTGTGTATGAAAGCCAGGAAGTTGTGTTGAACCTGTATTAATCACGGGCTCAACCACAGATGGAGTATTGCATCTAATTCTGATCACCTGACTTTTGGAAAGATGGGAGTGTCCCAGAGAGGGCATGGGAAACACTGGAAAATCAAAAAAACTGCAGATGCTGGAAATCTGAAATAAAAGCAGAAAATGCTGGATTTATGTTGGAAATTGCTGGAAACTGTTCCGACAAAGGGTCCCAGACCTGAAAGGTTAACTCTGTTTCTCTCTCCACTGATGCTGCCTGACCTGCTGAGTGTTTCCAGCATTTTCTGTTTTATCGTGGGAAACATTTAACCAGAATGATTGCAGTTATGTGAGATTTCAGCTGCGAGGTTAGAGTGGGCAACCTGGACTCATGACCATGGAGCAAAGAAAGCTGAAGGGAGATTTGAGTCATGCAGTCATACAGCACACAAACAGGTCCTTCACCCACAATGTCCGTGATGACCATCAACCACCCATCCGTACTAATCCCATTTTCCAACACTTGGTCTGTGGTCTTCTATTCCCTGGCAATTCAAGTGCTTGGATACTTCTGAAATGTGAGAATCTCTGCTTTCACCACCTCCCCAGGCAGTGAGCTGCAGGTTCCAATCACCACCTGAATGAAATAAGTCTTCCTTAGATCCACCATAATCCTTTACCTTAAATTTATGCCCTCAGGTTTTAGATATGCCTGTCATAGGGGAAAGATTTTTACTATCTGCTCTATCTATACCTCTGAGGAGGGACCTCATCTTATCAGGCACTGGGAATTCATCTACCTTTTACCTTGCTAAAACATCTAATAGCTCTCCTTTCAAATTTCACTGTCCCCCTCTCTGAGTTCGCCAACAAATTTATCCTTCTCCTTAGTGAATACAAATGAGAAGTATTGATTTAAAACCTTGCCCATGTCCTCTGGCTTCTTGCACAGGTTGCCCCGTTGGTCCTGAATGGGCACCTCTATTCCCTTGGTTACACTCTTGCCCTGAGTATATTTATAAAATGCTTTGGGATTTTCTTTAACCTTGTCTGCCAGAGGTATTGTGCGCCCTCTCATTGCCTGCCAAATTCCTTTTTAAGTACCCCTTTATACTCTCCCTACTCCTGAGAGGCCACCCCTGTTCTCAGTTCTCTGCACATGCCGTATGCTTCCATCTTCTCCAGCCCTCCATATCTCCTGACATCCAGGTTTCCATTCCCTTGCTGTCCTTCCCTTTTATTCGTACAGGAATACGATGGCCTTGAACTCTCACAATTTCAGTTTTGAATACCTCCCACTTGTTGGATGTGGACTTACCTGCAAATAGCCTCTCCCAGTTGTATGATGTTGAAAATGGCCTTCCCCCAGTTGGACCTTTATGGTCTATGTTTTTTCCCCTTCCATGACTATCTTGAAGCTTAGAGTTATTGGTATTGGTATTGGTATTGGTTTATTTTTGTCACTTGTACCGAGGTACAGTGAGAAACTTGTCTTGCGTACTGTTCACCCAGGTCAGTTCATTACACAGTGCAGTTACATTGAGTTAGTACCGAGTGCATTGAGGTAGTGCAGGTAAAAACAATAACAGTACAGAGTAAAGCATCACAGCTACAGAGGAAGTGCAGTGCAGGTAGACAATAAGGTGCAAGGTCACAAGGTAGATTGTAAGGTCAGAGTCCATCTCATCATATAAGGGAACTGTTCAATAGTCTTATCACAGTGGGATAGAAGCTGTCCTTGAGCCTGGTGGGACGTGCCCTCAGGCTCCTGTATCTTCTACCTGATGGAAGAGAAGAGAAGAGAGAATGACCTGGGTGGGTGGGTCTTTGATTATGTCGGCTGCTTCACTGAGGCAGTGAGAAGTAAAGACAGAGTCCAAGGAGGGGAGGCTTGTTTCCGTGATACGCTGGGCTGTGTCCACAACTCTCTGCAGTTTCTTGCAGTCCTGGGCAGAGCAGTTGCTCTGATCATTATCTGGGAAATGCTCTCCCATTGAAAGGTGTCAGGAGGTGAGTCACTCTACACGGGATACCCACCCTCTGACCTGCTCTTGTATCCACACCACCACCTGCAGATTCCCTCCCAGTTGCACACCAGCCTGACTTGGAAATATATAACCATTCCTTCATCGTGGCTGGGTCTAAATCCTGGAGCTCCCTCCACAAGCGCCGTGGGAACCCTCTCTCCACAACGACTGTGGCAGCTCTCCACTACCTTCTCATGGGTAGCCAATAAGTGCCAGACTTGCCAACACCACTCATATCACATAAACTACCCCATTCGTTGTGCAGGAACAGGCCAGAGGACAGCTGGTGCTATGGAATTTCTGGTCAATTGTTCCTACTTGGATGTTGGTTGTGAGGGACTGCCGTTGGCAATGCCGTTGTATATGAGGGGCGGGTTGTTAGAATCTCTCTTCTCGGAAACAGTCATTGTCTGGTAACTTTGTGGTGTGAACGTTACTTGCCAATCATCTGCCCATGTTACAATGTTGCTGGGGTCGTGTTGCATCTAGGATTACCTGCTTCATTTATTGAGTTGCAAATGGATTTGAACATTGTGCAATCATCAACAAACATTTCCACTTCTGACCTTATGAAGGAAGGAAGATCACTGGTGAAGAAGCTGAAGCTGCCCTGAGGAGCTCCTGTCCTGGGCCTGGGTTGGTGGACCTCCAACAGTCACAACTATCTTCCATTACGTGAGTTATGAATCCAACCACTGGAGCATGTTCCCTTTGATTCCCATTGACTTCAGGTTTACTGGGGCTCAGTCAAATACTGTCCTGATGTTGAGGGCATTCACTCTCACTCTCACCTTACCTCTGGAGTCCAGCTCTTTGGTCCATGTTTGGACCCAAGCTGTGATGAGATCTGGAGGTGACTGGCCCTGGTGAAATGCAAACATGATATCAGTGGGTAAGTGTTGTCTGATAGCCCTGTCAGTGACTCCTTCCATCACTTCCTGATGATTCAGCATTCACTGATGAAGCATTAATCAGCTGGATTGGAAGTGTCCTGCGTTTTGTAAACAGGAAAACCTCAATAAATGTCCACACTTCCAGGTAGACATCAGTACTGCCATTGTACGGGAATGGTTTGGCTAGAGGCATGGCAAGATATGGAGGGCGAGTCTTCAGTACTACATCTGGGGTGTTGTCCAGTCCTAATGCCTTTGCTGTATCCAGTGCTCTCAGCCACTTTGAGATATCGCATGGAGTAAAATGAATTGGCTGAAGACCATCTCTGGTGACAGTGGAGATCTCAGGAGGGAGCCAGGTGGAACATCTGTTCAGCACTTCTGAAAGTAAATGGTTGCAAATGCTTCAACTTTCTTTAGCACTAATGTGCTGGGCCCTGTCATTGTGAAGAACAGGGATGTTCTTCTCCCGTTTGCTGTTCACTTGTCTTCCACCATTCATGACAAGCTGGGCAGGGCTGCAGAACCTCGATCAGTCCTGCTAGCTGTGAGAGTGCTTAGCTTTGTCCCTCAAACCCTGTTGTTGCTTCTCAGTGCCTGTGGCAGTTTCACCACATCAGGATCACATTTTTAGAAATGCCTGCTGCTGCTTCAATCACATCCTTCCTGCAGGAACCACAGGCTGGTCCCCTGAATGGGCTGTAACGGCAGAGTGAGGGAACTGCCTCATCATTGAGACAGTGGAAACTCCTGTCAGCCAATGATGTGGAAACATTCCTTAAGGGTTTGACTGCAAGCCCAGAATCCATCGGACTTTGTGACAACAAGTCAGTGGCTCTATGATTTTGCCTCATGGTTCTGGATTCCCACTCCATTTCCTATTGATGAGCCAAGGAGGGTGACTCAAGGAAGCCAAATGCAAGAGCCTTGGGTTGTCAGTTTTGGGAGTTTCATCAGAATGATGGCAATTAGTTGTAAACTGTGTGCTGTCAGAAATGAACGAGCTTCCACCCGAGTCAGACTCAGGTTTATTATCACAGACTTATCTGATGTGAATTTTGTTGTTCTGTAGCAGCAGTACAGTGCAAAGACCTATAGTTACTATAAATTACAAAAATAAATAAATAGTGCAAAAAAAGAGGAATGTCGAGGCAGTGTTCATGGGTGCATGGACCGTTCAGAAATCTGATGGCGGAGGGGAAGAAGCTGTTCCTAAATCATTGAGTGTGGGTCTTCAGGCTCCTGTACCTCCTCCCTGATGGTAGTAATGAGAAGAGGGCATGTCCTGGATGGTGAGGGTGCAACCAGTCAGAATGCACTCCACTGTACATCTATAGGGATTTGTAAGAGTCTTTGGTGATGTACCAAATCTCCTCAGACTCCTAACAAAGTGCCTTCTTCGTGAATGGACTAAGAGTGACCTGAAGCATACTATGAGTAGAATTTGTTGCCCTTTGTTGTTGTAGATGGTAAGGTTGGATAGGGGTCTGATGCTGTATTCTGATATTAAATTTGTAAAATGGTTTTAATTGTCTTTATTTTGCATGCGATCCATACAGATCATTTCATCACATCAGTGCACTGAGGTAGTACAAGGGAAAACAATAACAGAATGCAAAATACAGTGTTACAGTTACAGAGAAAGTGCAGTGCAGGCAGACAATAAGGCGCAAGGTCAAAACGGTGCAAATTGTGAGGTGAAGAGTCCATCTTATCGTACTAGGGGACTGTTCAATAGTCTCCTAACAGCAGGATAGAAGCTGTCCTTGAGCCTGGTGGTACGTGCTTTCAGGCTTTTATATCTTCTGCCTGATGGGGGGGGGGGGGAAGAGAATGTCCAGGGTGGGTGGGGTCTTTGATTATGTTGGCTGATTTACCAAGGCAGGGAGTAGACTAGAGTCCATGGAGGGGAGGGTGGTTTCCGTGATGTGCTGAGCTGTGTCCACAACTCTCTGCAGGATTCTAAGGGATAGGATCTATGAACACCTGGAGAATAATAGACTGATTAGGGACAGCCAGCATGGCTTTGTGAAGGGAAGATCTTGCCTCACAAGCCTGATAGAGTTCTTTGAGGAGGTGACGAGGAAGATTGATGAGGGTAGTGTGGTGGATGTGGTCTATATGGATTTTAGTAAGGCATTTGATAAGTTTCCTCATGGTAGGCTTCTTCAGAAGGTCAGAGGCCAAGGGATCCAGGGAAGCTTGGCTGTGTGGATTAGGAATTGGCTTGCATGTAGAAAGCAGAGGGTTGTGGTGGAGGGAGTGCCCTCGGATTGGAGGGCAGTGACTAGTGGTGTCCCGCAGGGATCGGTTCTGGGACCTCTACTTTTTGTGATATTTATAGATGACTTAGATGAGGGGGTGGAGGGCTGGGTTAGTAAGTTTGCGGACGGCACTAAGATCGGTGGTGTTGTGGATAGTGTGGAGGGCTGTCGGAGCTTACAGAGGGATATTGATAGGATGCAGAGCTGGGCTGACAAGTGGCAGATGGAGTTCAATCCAGAGAAGTGTGAGGTGGTACACTTTGGAAGGACAAACTCCAGGGCAGAGTACTGGGCAAATGACAAGGTACTTGGCAGTGTAGAGGAGCAGAGGGATCTGGGGGTTCATATTCACAGTTCACTGAAAGTTGCCTCACAGGTGGATAGAGCAGTTAAGAGGGCCTATGGGATGTTAGCTTTCATAAGTCGTGGGATTGAGTTTAAGAACTGCGAGGTGATGATGCAGCTTTACAAAACTCTAGTTAGACCACACTTAGAGTACTGTGTTCAGTTCTGGTCGCTGCATTATAGGAAGGATGTGGAGGCGTTGGAGAGGGTGCAGAGGGGATTTACCAGGATGCTGCCTGGATTAGGGCGTATGGAATATGAGGAGAGGCTTAAGGTGCTAGGGCTTTATTCACTAGAAAGGAGGAGGATGAGAGGAGACATGATAGAGGTATATAAAATATTGAGAGGAATAGATAGAGTAGACAGCCAGCGCCTCCTTCCCAGGGCACCAATGCTCAAGACAAGAGGGCATGGCTTTAAGGTTATGGGTGGGAGGTTCAGAGGAGATGTCAGGGGGAGGTTTTTCACCCGTGGAATGCACTACCTGGGGTGGCGGTGGAGGCAGATACATTGAACAGGTTCAAGAGTTTGTTGGATAGGCAAATGGAGGAATGTGAGATAGAGGGGTATGCGGGAGGAAAGGGTTAGATAGTGTAAGGGTGGTTTGATGGACGGCACAACATGGTGGGCCGAAGGGCCTGTTTTGTGCTGTATGGTTCTATGGTTCTATTGTTCTATGGTTCTTGCCATCATGGCCAGAGCAGTTGCAGTACCAAAACATGATCCATCCAGGTAGGATACTTCCTATGGTGCATCGATAAAAATTAGTGAGGGTCATTGGGGACATGCTGAATTTCTTTAGCCTTCTGAGGACGTAGAGGCACTGGTGAGCTTTCTTGGCTGAGGCTTCTACGTGGTTGGACCAGGACAGGCTATTGGTGATGTTTACTCCTTGGAACTTGAAGCTCTCAACTGTCTCGACCTCAGCGTCATTGATATGGACAGGAGCATGTGCACCGCCCCTTTCCTGTTGTCAAAGACCAGCTCTTTTATTACAGAAGACTTTTGAATTAATGGTCTTGATCTTTGAAAGGATTACCTTAACAATGTTAAAAGTTCTCATTAGCTGAGGTGGAGAACTTGTTCTCCAATGTATTACCAGCTACAACAAAACAGCACATGAGGTTACAGGTGGTTGAGCACAGAAGGGCAGTGGCGCAGTGGCACAGCGGGTAGAGCCACCGCCCCACAGCTCCAGAGACCCAGGTTCAATCCTGACCTCCGGTGCTGTCTGTGTGGAGTTTGTACGTTCTCCCTGTGACCGCGTGGGTTTCCCCTGGGAGCTCCGGTTTCCTCCCACATCCCAAAGACTTGTGGGTTGGTGGGTTAACTAGCTGCTGTAAATTTCCCCCAGTGTGTAGGTGAGTGGTAGAATCTGGGGAGAGTAGAGCGAAATGTAGAGAGAACAAAAAAGAGGGATTAATGTAGGATTAGTGTAAGTGTCCAGTATGGACACAGTGGGCGAAGGCCTATTTCTGTTCGGTATCTCTCTGTGGGCCATACATTGCATCAAGTCTTTCCACAAAGTCTTTCCAGTTGGTTATTGAGTGATCTGCTCATGGGAGTGGTTTCTCCCTACTTACCCAATCTAAACAAATCAACATCTTGTACACTTCAAAGTCAAAGTCGAATTTGTTGCTATATGCACAAGTCCATGTGTGCAGAGGTGCAATGAAAAACTTCCTTGCAGCAGCATCACAGGCACAGAGCATCAGATAAGCAGCATGCACGAGAAAAACATAAACATAAATTGAACACTATTTTTACAAGCAAGAACACAATTTGAACAAAAAAAAGTCAATTTTAGTGCAAGTGATCAAAGTGGTCACAGTGTTGCTATACTGAGGTAATGATTAGGGTTGTTCTGGTTGGTTCAAGAACCGAATGGTTGAAGGGAAGTAGCTGTTCATGAACTTGGTGGTGTGGGACTTCAGTGAAATGGTGCCAAGGTCACGGATGTTACAGAATGGGAGCTGGGTATTTTAAACTGAGGTAGTGGTTCACATTGATTCTAATGACATAAGTAAAAAGAGTCAGGACATCCTGCAACATGAATGTAGGGAGCTCAGCAGCAGTGAGGCTCTTGAAGTTTCTTTCTAGAACTGAAGGATAAATCAGATGAATGTGTGGCTAGAGGAACGCTGTGGAAGGGAGGGTGTTACATTTCTGGGTCACTGGGATGGTTTCTGCAAAGGTGGAACCTGTACAAGAGGAATGGCTGCATCTCAACCAGAACAGGTCCAACAGGTTTGTGGGGAGGTTGGCTGGTGCTGTTGTGGAGGATTTGAACTAATTTGGCACAGAGCAGGTCCATCAGCAGATGGAGGACCATCAGTGTATTCACTTTCTTAGGCGTCCAAAGAGATTTGGCTCGTCCACTAGGATTCTCTCGAACCCCTACAGATGTGCTGCAGAATGTATTCTGCCGGGTTGCATCTCAGCCTGGTATGGCAACTGCTCTGCTCTGAACCAAAAGAACCAGCCAAAAGCAGTAAAAAGAGCCATACATAAGACATAGGAGCAGAATTAGGCCATTCAGCCCATCGAGTCTGCTCTGCCATTTGATCACGGCTGATTTATTTTTCCCTTTCAACCCCATTCTCCTGCCTTCTCCCTGTAACCTTTGACACCCTTACTAATCAAGAACATATCAACCTCTGCTTTAAATATCCCCAGTGACTTGGCCTCCACAGCCACCTGTGGCAGTGAATTCCACAAATTCACCGCCCTCTAGCTAAAGAAATCTCTCCTCATCTCTGTTCTAAAGGGATGTCCTTCTATTCTGATAGAGTGATTGAAAATCTTCTCGACATCCACTCCATCCAGACCTCTCAATATTCGGTAGGTTTCAATGAGATCCCCCCTCATGCTTCTAAACTCCAGTGAGTACAGGCCCAGAGCCATCAAACATCCCTCATACATTAACCCTTTCATTCCCGGGATCATTCTCGTAAACCTCCTCTGGACTCTCTCCAATGCCAGCACATCCTTCCTTAGATATGGGGCCCAACACTGCTCACAATACTCCAAATATGGTCTGACCAATGCCTTACAAAGCCTCAGCATTACATCCTTGCTTTTATATTCTAGTCTTCTAGAAATGAATGCTAACGTTGCATTTGCCTTCCTTACTACTGACTCAACCTGCAAGTTAACCTTTAGGGAATCCTGCACTAGGGCTCCCAAGTCCCTTGCACTTCCGATTTCTGAATTCTCTCCCCATTTAGAAAATAGTCTACACCTTTATTCCTTCTACCAAAGTGCATGACCGTTCACTTCCCTACGCTGTGTTCCATCTGTCATTTCTTTGCCCATTCTCCCAACCTGTCCAAGTCCTTCTGCAGATTCCCTGCTTCCTCAACACTACCTGCCCCTCCACCTATCTTTGTACATCTGCAAACTAGGCCACAAAGCCCTCAATTCTGTCATCCAGATCATTAACATGTAACGTGAAAAGTAACGGACCCAACACTGACCCCTGCGGAACACCACCGGTCACCGGCAGCCAACCAGAAAAGGCCCCTTTTATTCCCACTCTTTGCCTTCTGCCAGTCAGCCAATCTTCTATCCATGCTCATACCTTTCCTGTAACACCATGGGCTCTGATCTTGTTTAGCAGCCTCATGTGCGGCACCTCGTCAAAGGCCTTCTGAAAATCCAAGTAAACAACATCCACTGACTCTCCTTTGTCTATCCTACCTGTTACTTCCTCAAAGAATTCCAACAGATTTGTCAGGCAAGATCTCCCCTTAAAGAAACCATGTTAACTTCAGCCTATTTTGTCATGAGCTTCCAAATACCCCGAAACCTCAACCTTAACAATGGATTCTAACATCTTACCAACCACCAAAGTCAGGCGAACCGGCCTATAATCTCCTGTCTTTTGCCTCCCTCCCTTCTTAAAAAGTGGAGTGACATTTGCAATTTTCCAGTCCTCTGGAACCATTCCTGAATCTAGTGATTCTTGAAGGATCACTACTAATGCCTCCACAGTGTCTTCAGCTACTTCTTTCAGAACCCTGGGATGTAGTCCATCCGGTCCAGGTGACATCCACCTTCAGACCTTTCCCAAGTACCTTCTCCTTAGTAATAGCGACTACTCTCACTTCTGCCCCCTGACTCTCTTGAATAAGCTCAGCCCATCACAGCCTCATCACTTCCTTCCATCCAGTCCAGCTTCACCGTGCGTTGCCTCAGGAAGGCCGACGGTACCGTCACAGATGTCTGCCACCCTGGCCATTCCCCTTTCTCTCTTCTACTTTCTGGGAGAAGGTACAGGAACTTGAAAGCCAGGACTTCCAGACTCAAGAACAGCTTCTTCCCCACTGCTGTCAGACTCCTGAACCGATCACCTCTTCACATCCCCTTCCCGGTGCTGCCACGTTCTCGGTCTCTGAACTCCTCCTCTCCCGGTTATTCCATTATTGTCACTTTAGCATTTCTGTCTACACTGCTTCAGACTGCACTACCATCTGCTGTTTTCTTGAATGGTACAATCTCAGCACCATCCTGCTGTTTTGTGATCAACACTGCTTTTTGTGTTTATTTTTACCACATACACTGTTTACTCTGTGAGTTTCATGCAAGCAAGAAATTTCACCACACCCTGGTGTATATGACAATGAACTAATCTAATCTAATGTGAATCTGAACCTGACTAACCTACTCAGGAGGGAAAACTATCGGTCTTGCAGACAGAGCAGATATGGTTGTGATAAAGCACATGGGAGGAATACAATCTATTTTAATGCCACCGGTCAGACTAATCAGACATGAAATACTGTTGCCATCACAAGGACATCGCTGAAAGAAAGGCAGGACTGGCAACTCAATATCCAGGGTATAGAATCTTCCGGTACCTCGGGGAGATGTCAAAGAGTAGGTGGCATTCAATATTAATGAAGGAGCCTATTGCTGCAGAAACGAGGGGGAATATTCTAGAAGTATCTTTAAATGTGGCCGTATGGGTTAGAAAGAAAAAGGAATCAGCTTAGACAGGAAACTATAGGCTGGTTAGCCTGACTTCGGTGGTTGGTAAAATGTTAGAGTCCATTATTAAGGATGAGGTTTCGGGGTACTTGGAAGCTCATGATAAAAAAATGGGTTAGAAAGAAATGTTACTTTTCTAGGGATGGACCACAGTCCTTTTTACAATCAGAGAGAGATAGAGGAACAAATCTGAGGGCAAGTCTCAGAGAGATGTAGTGTTAATGGTGTAATATTTGGAGACTTCAACTTCCTCAATATAACTGCAATTACCTTAGGTGAAAGACTTAGGAGTAATGGAGTTTTTAAAATGTATTCAGGGGAGCTTTTTGAACCAGTACATATATCGTCCAATTAGGGGAGGGGAGGAATTATAAATAAATAATAAATGAAATCAATTGGTTTATTATTGTCACACGTACTGAGGTACAGTGAACAACTTTGTTTTGCATGCCGTCCATACAGATCATTCCAAACATAAGTACATTGAGGTAGTACAGAAGGGAAAACAATAACAGAGTGCAGAATAAAGTGTTACAGTTACAGAGAAAGTGCAGTGCAGGCAGAAAATAAGGTGCAAGGCCATAATGAGGTAGATTGTGAGGTCAAGAGTCCATCTTATTGTACTTGGGGACCGTTCAATAGTCTTATAACAGCGGGATAGAAACTGTCCTTGAACCTGGTGGTACGTGCTCTCAGGCTTTTGTATCTTCTGCCTGATGGGAGGGGGGAGAAGAGGGAATGTCCAGGGTGGGTGGGGTCTTTGATTATGCTGGCTGCTTTACTGAGGCAGCAAGAAGTGTAGACAGAGTTCGTGGAGGGGAGGCTGATTTCTGTGATGTGCTGAGCTGTGTCCACAACTCTCTGGAGACACAAGAGAGACTACAGATGTGGATCTGGAGCAACACACAAAGTGCTGAAGGAACTCAGCGGGCCAGGCAGCATCTGTGGAGGGAAATGGACAGTCGATGTTTCAGTCCTGATGAAGGGCCTCGACCCGAAACATCAACTGTCCATTGCCCTCCATGAATGCTGCCTGACCCGCTGAGTTCCTCCAGCATTTTGTGCGTGTTGCTCCACAACTCTCCATAGTTTCTTGCGGTCTCTGGCAGAACAGTTGCCATACCAAGCTGTGCCATGTCAGACTTAACCTTAGAAAATGCAGCTGGGAAGTGGTTGGACAGTGGTACAACAGAACACTCTCCACCTGTTCAGATAAGTGCTGAGCCAACAGATCTTGGGAAGCTTGACACCATCCAGGACAAAGCAGCCCAGGTGATTGACACCATGTCAACTTCCCTAAACATTCAATCACTCCATCACTGGTTCTCACAGGTACAGCTCTCCCCACCATCGAGGACACCTACAGGAGGTGATGTCTCAGGAAGGTGACATCCATCATCAGAGACCCCCACCATCCGGGCCATGCCCTCTTCTCAATGCTGCCCCACACCTCAAGGTTCAACAGCAGCTTCTTCCCCACTGCCGTCAGGTACTTGAACCCACCTGAGAAACCCCAACTCTATCTCGGACTGTGTTTCTTTTTCTCTCTCTCAACTTGCACAGGTGTCATTGTGTTTATTCTGTTGTGTGAATTATGTTCATTAAAGTTTATGTTAATATGTTTGTCCTCGTCATGTAACGTACTGTGCTGCTGCTGCAAAAAGCTAATTTTCGTGGCACTTATACCCTGGGTAAGTATGCCTACGACAATAAACCTGAACTTGAGTGTTGTGTCTGCAGTGTGGATCATATACAAAATGCACCAGGCTACTCTGACATCACCTCCCAATCCCCTGGTCTCTAATGGACAGCAGGCACATGGGAACACCACCACCTGCAGGTTCCCCTCCCAGTTGTGCTCCAGCCTTCCTTGGAAATGCATCTTCATTCCTTTATCGTGGCTGGGTCCAAATCCTGGTGCTCTCTCCCCAGTAGCACAGTGGGAGCGCCTCACCACAAGGACTGTGGAGGCTTCCCACCATCTTCTCAAGGGTGGCCAACAAATATCTGACTTGCCAGCAACATTCACGTCCCCGAAATACCCCACTGGGCAAACAATGCCACTGGTGTATCTTCCAGAATGGAACAGTAGCCCTGTTTTCAGGAAGGGGGAGTCAGAACAACCACAGTTCATACATTATCATCAGACACAGGTACTAGTATTGGTAGATCTGTAGAGAGCAGCTTGCAACTTGTCGCCACGCTCCGGCGCCATCTGATACTGGAAATATATCCTCTGCAACAATAACTGTGATAATCTGGCACCCTCGCCGCGCTGACTGGCACAGATTTTCCAGACGACTGGATGTTATTCCTTTTAACCCACAAACACACACTATTTCACTGTTTTTTACATGTTACACAGTAACATAATAAATTTTCCAGTGGACCCGGTGAACTTAAAGGGATCAGGAAGTATACAAGGGCTTTGGACCCTGGTTCCGGCAGCAAACCCATCCCTGTTCCCGACCCCCGGTGTTCCGGACACCAGTCTCAGCTTCGTGCGCATTCCTTGCCCACAGTCCAGTCCCTGGATCCAGCCACACTCCGCTTGCACACTGGACCCCCAGCTCACATTCCAGACTAAGGAGTGAGCTGGATATCGGACCATCAGGATTCCCAAACAATTGGATGCTGGATTATCGGAGTTTTACTCTAGTCTGAAATATCTTGTGCTAATATCTGCTAAAAGAAATCATCAACATTGGTACTACCTCACTGACACCAGTTGACATTGTAGCGGATCTCCTCAGGAGGAAGGCTATGGCAAACAAGAAGGGAATGGGGAAGAGGAACTCCTTGGAAGAGACTCTAAAACTTTGATCAGCCCTCCTAATGCACGGCGTTATTTTCCCGGTCCCAGTAAGAAATGCATTTTACTCCCAGTGGAATTATTACCATAGACCTTCCAAGGTCTTTGTGCACCTGTCCCTTGTAGGTGGTGCACAGTCGGTGTAATTTTGCATCAGAACACGAAGGGCTGGAGCAACACAGTGAGGTCAGCTGTTAAATAAAGTCATAGCTGATCTGTATTTTTATTTGATCGACCTGCCTGCTTCCATAATCCTTATTATTTATTATTTTTACCTAAGGAAAATCAACCAGTATTTCATGTAATTAATTGTCCTCCAGCTTTAACATGCTTGAGTGGGAGATTTCCAGATTTCTCCAAAGTGATTCCCACCATCAGCCTGGGTGGCATGACGCTAATTAGGTGGTAAAGCATCCTTGTTCTAGTCAGTTCCCCTGTACCTCGCTCTGCCCCTTCACCCCACCGGATGTAGTTCTTTCTCTGTCAATGCCTTTGATTGTCTTAAACACAACAAATCGAACATAGAACAGGACAGCACAGGTCAGGCCCTTCAACCCACAATATTGTGCTGAGTAGATCAACATCTTATTCTCCTGGGCAAGTGGGAATACAAGCCTAGCATGCAACCCAATCTCAAAACTTATAGCCCACGAGCATCGCCGAGACATTGGAACCTACGGACCGAATGCTGGCGTGGGATTAGTGTAGATGGATACTCGATAGTTAGCATGGACATGGTGGGCCGAAGGGCCTGATTCTTTGCTGTGTGACCTTATAAGCAGTTTGTAATTGCACCATTTGTGCCAGGGCTCCAGGTTTTCCTGTGTCTCTCATGTAGAAAATAAATATGGGAATTCCCCTCAGGACACGGCAGAGCTCTTTTCTTCCTAAGAATCCAAGAGGCGTGTTGATTACAAACTGGGTATGAAGTTGGTGCTGGGGTCACTAGGGGTGGCCATCTAAAACTGAAGTGCACAGGAACAAGTTCAAAGTCAAAGTCGAGTTTATTGTCAGATGCACAAGTCCATGTGCGCACGGGTGCAATGAAAAGCTTACTTGCAGCAGCATCACAGGCACACAGCATCAGATAAGAGGCATTCACATAAATTATACCCAATTTTTACAAGAAAGAACACAATTAGAACAAAAAAACATTAACTTTTGTGAAAAGTAATCAAAGTGGTCACACAGTGTTGCTATAACTGCAGTGATTGAAGTTGTGCCGATTGGTTCAAGAAAGAATCTGTGGAATTCTCAATCCTAAGGCTTGTGGAGGGTGGATCAATTTAAAGAGGATAATTTTTAAAATATCAGGGAATTGAGGGCTCTGGGGAACTGGCACAGAAGGGGAGCTGAGGCCTGGGGCACAGCAGCCGTGACCATATAGAATGGTGGTACAGGTTTGAGGGGCCGAGTGGCCTACTCCCGCTGCTATTTTCTTATGTCCTTACATCAGTAATCCCGAGGCCTAAACTATGGTACCTGTGGAACTAAAATTCAGTCAATAATCTGGATTTTTTAAAATAACTTTTCGTTATTTATGATAACCAAAACAACTGGATTGTTGTAAAAGCAATGTCCTCCAGGCATGTTGTCGAATGTCCTGCAGGGATCGAAGCCTCCCATCCTTACCTGGTCTCCAGACCCTGCAATGTGGTTGACTTTTAACTGCCCTCTGAAATGGCCAAGGAATTTCAAGGGCAGTTAGGGATGTGCAATAAATGTTGGTCTTGCTGATAAATGTCCGGATCCTGCAACACAAGAAGCAAATTATTGCTGGAAAGTAAATAGTCCGGGGAATTCCCAGGGCTGTTTTCTGATTTGGGCGGTACTATCTACAAGTTAAGGCACCCTATTCTCCCCTCTTTGTTGATGCCTTCCAGGATGAGGAAACCACTTTCATTTCCAAAAGGATGTGTCATTCCAAGATTCAAAGAGAAATTCAGGGTTTGGTTTGGCCTGAGGAAGCCTCCCAAAACTCAGGCACTTACATGAACAAGACACTTACAGAAGCACAATTAACCTGCACTTACTTCATTAGTGGGATCAGCTTTCAAAGTTCAGATGTGTAAAGGAATTTGCCAAAGGCATAAGCACTTTGATTAAATACAGGTTTCCTCAGTATCCAAGGAATGCTTAACTCAGCCATTGGAAATAAAGAAACAGCCATTTTGTCTTGGCAGATAAAATACTCCCCTTTGGCTTGCAAAGCTTGAGCTCCAGTCTTAATGCTTCACTCTCTTCGAAAATGGAATGCCTTCCTCCCCACTATTGTTACAGAGATCAGCCTGAATCAGGTCAAACCATAGACAGAGAAGCAGGAAGTTTCAAGGGTCAGAAAAGGCCATCACATTTCCTAATCTTGCAGCAATGTGTTCTTGCCTAATGTGCTTCAGGTCAAGGCTTCTAGGCTCTATGAACACCTATCGGAAAATGTCCAAAGCTCTTCCATTCTCTCAGTGTTTACTTTTGTCTTATGTACCATCTGTATCTCCCCACTGTACTCGTCCCTGCATTCTGCTGTCCTTTTAAATGAAGCATCACAAAAGCCCCATCTTCTCTCAAGTGGACGTAAATGATCTCCTGGCACAATTTCAAAGGTGCTTGGGAGATTTAGAGTCATAGAGTCACAGAGCAATACAGCACAGATACAGGCCACAGGGAGATACAGCATAGAAGCAGTCCCCTTTGCCCACTGAGTCCGCACCGACATCAAGTAGCCATCTATACCAGTCCTGCACAGATTCTACCCCTCACCCACACACTAAGGGCAACTTACAGTGGCCAATTAACCCACCGACCGGCACGTCTTTGGGATGTGGGAGGAAACCGGAGCACCTGGAAGAAACCTACATGGTTAAAGGGAGGACTTGCAAACTGCACACAAACAGTACCCAAGCTCAGGATTGAACCCAGGTGGCTGGAACTGTGAGGCAGCTGTTTACTACCTATGCCACTGTGCCGGCCATTTCTCTCTGTTGTCCTCTCCGATGTCTATCCCTCCCTGAACATTGGAATTTAATGTGGAAACGTGTGAGCTCTCTCACCTCAGTGCACAGAAACCCAAACAACTTTGTAAATGGTGACAGAATGGGAAATGTTGATCTTCAAAGAACCTGAAAACCCTAGAAATTTACCTTACAGGTACAGCAAGCAATTAGGAAGCCGAGCTGTACGCTGCCCTTTATTGCAGATGTGTAGAGATCTCACTGACATTATGTCAGGCAGTGGTGAGACCACATCTGGAGTGTTGCGTACAGTATCAGTCTACTTACCCTAGAAGCAGTGGAGGGAAGGTTCACCAGACTGGTGAAAATCATAAAAACTGCATGCGCCGGAAAACTGAAATAAAATCAGATAATGCTGGAAATACTCAGCAGGTCAGACAGCATCTGTGGGAAGAGAAACAGAGTTAATGGTTCAGGTCCCTTTGTCAGAACTGGCAAGAGAGATGGAGGGAAATCCTGCTGGAGAGCAGAGTAGAGCTTCTTCAGGTTATGGAAAAGGGTCTTCCCAGGGCGACAATGGCTAACACGAGGGGACATAATTTTAAGGTGATTGGAGGAAGGTATAAGGGGGATGTCAGGCGTAAGTTTTTTACACAGAGAGTGGTGGGTGTGTGGAACGCACTGCCGGCAGAGGTTGTGGGGGCAGAAACATTAGGGACATTTAAGAGACTCTTAGATAGCCACATGAATGATAGAAAAATAGGGGGCTATGTGGGAGAGAAGGGTTAGATAGATCTTAGAGCAGGATAAAATGTCGGCACAACATTGTGGGCCGAAGGGCCTGTACTGTGCTGTAGTGTTCTATGTTCTATGTCTTCAACATGAAATGTTGACTGTTTCTCCTCCCACAGGTGCTGCCTGACCTGCTGAGTGTTTCTAGTGTTTTCTGTTTTTATTTCACTGGACTGGTTCCTGAGATGACAGGTTTGCCAGGGAGTTGACGAGACTCATAGAGTTTATAAGATTGAAGGGGGCTCTTAATGAAACTTATCAAATTCTTACAGGACTCGACAGGGTGGCTAAAGGGAGGGTGTTTCTCTTGGCTGAAGGGTCTTGAACCAGGGGGCACAGTTGGCTTGACCATTTCAGACTGAAATGAGGAGGTTTTGGAGGGCATGGAATCTTTGGAATTCTCTATCCCAGAGGATTGAGGAGGCTCAGACATTCAGAACAGAGATGGGTAGATTTCTGGACATTAAGGGATGTGGGGACAGTGCAGGGAAATGGTGCTGCAGTTGAAGATCAGCCAGGCATGACAGAGCAGCCACAAAGGGCTACGTGGCCTACTCCTGCTCTTTAGTCTTCTGTCTTACACCTTAGCACTGAAAGATTATCTGGCTTTCAACTGTGAGCTCAACTTTACCCTTCAAAAGTATCTTGTGGGCTGTAAAGGGATGTGAAAGATGCTATAGAAATGCAAGTTCATCTCCTTCCCATTATCTTTTTTTCCTTCCCCCTTTTATTAGTTTGAGTACCCGTACCCACATCATCATAGAATCCTGAGGTGGAACCCAGTTGGGACCCTGTTCTTGAATTAGAATCAGAATCAGAATCAGGTTTATTATCACTGACTTATATGACATGAAATTTGTTGTTTTGTGGAAGCAGTACGGTACAAAGACATAAAATTACTGTAAATTACAAAATAAATAAATAGTGAAAACAAGAGGAATAACGAGGTAGTGTTCATGGGTTTTTGGACCATTCAAAAACTTGATGGCGGAGGAGAAGAAGCTGTTCCTGAATCATTGAGTGTGCGTCTTCAGGCTCCTGTATATCCTCCCTGATGGTAGTAATGAGAAGAGGGCATGTCCCAGGTGGTAAGGGTCCTTAGTGATGGATGCCGCCTTCTTGAGGTACCATCTCTTGAAGATGTCCTCGATGGTGGGGAGGGATGTCCCTGTGATGGAACTGGCTGAGTCTACAGCCCTCTGCAGCTTCTTGGGATCCTGTGCATTGGAGCCTCCGTACCAGGCAGTGATGCTACCAGTCAGAATGCTCTCCACTGTACATCTGTAGAAACTTGTAAGAGTTTTTGGTGTATATTGAATCTCCTCAAACTCCTCATGAAGTAGAGGTGCTGTGGTGCCTTCTTCATGATTGCATTGATGTGTTGGGCCCAGGACAGATCCTCTGAGATGCTGGTGCCCAGAAACTTGAAGCTGCTCACACTTTCCACCATAGACCCCTCAATGATGATTTGTGCGGTTAATTCTCCATTCCTCAAAGGACAAACCTGGAAACAGGGGATGGGAGCTTGAACAGAAGAGCCCACGCTTCAAGGAACCCATGGCCGGAGTGTGACGTGCTTGCAAATGTCTGTTTGGCTGTTCCTTGCTATGAGATTCACAGAAGGCTCTTGGCAGAAAACAGGAATTCTATTCATCAAAGATTAACTTCAGCTGCAACATTCTTCTGATGAAACATAGATAATTACCCCCATCCAAGGAACTGTAGCAGCAATATTCCTCAGCTGGTACAACTCAGAGTGCAGGTTTTATCATATTGTTGTCTGATCTGCAAGGTATTTTCATTGAAATGGTGCTTTTGGAACTCTAGGATGCTGCAAAACATTTCATAGCAATGAAGTTAAAGAGCTCACAGCAATACTACTTTGAAGAAGAACAGAGGTTTATCCAAATGTCCTGGACAAAGTTCATCCCCAATCAAAATTATGAAATAAAAGCCAGAAACTGCAGTTCTGCATTACAGGAAGGATGTGGAGGCTTTGGAGAGGGTTCAGAAGAGGTTCACAAGAATATTGCCTGGATTAAAGACTATGAGCTATAAGGAGATTTCAGACAAACTTGGATTGATTTCTCTGGGGCTTCAGAGACTTGATCGAAGTTTATAAAATTATGAGAGGCATAGATGGGGTAGACAGAATCTTTTTCCCAGGGTAGAAATGTCAAACATTAGAGAATATGAATTTAAGGTGAGAGGTGAGAGTTTAAAGGAGATGTGCAGGGCAAATTTTTTACACAGAGTGGTGGGTGCCTGGAACAGGCTGCCAGAGGAGGTGGTGGATGATAGTGGTGTTTAAGAGGCTTTTGTGGGGAGTGGAGGGATGTGGATCCTGTGCAGGCAGAAGAGATTTAGTTTAATTTGGCATCGTGTTCGGCACAGATGTCGTGGAACGGAAGGTCTCTTCCTGTTCTGTACTGTTCTATGTTCTATGTTTTAACTCTGATCAGTGCTGGGGGCTTACTGTGTACAAATTGTCTGCCATATTTCCCACATTATATCCGTAAATACACTTCAGAGAGCTTTTCATTGGTTGTGGAATGCTCGGTGACAGATACTGAATGAAGACACAAGAGAAACTGCAGATGCTGGAAATCTGGAACATCACACAGAATGCTGGAGGAACTCAACGGATCAGGCAGCAGCTGTGGAGGGAAATGAACAGTCAGCGTTTTGGGCCTAGACCCTTCATCAGGACTGATGATATAGGACATCAGTGTAAATGAAGGTTTTTCTTTAGCGGCATGCAGAGGGTGTAGTGTCACAGTAGTTAGTGGCACGGTTGCCTCACAGCATCAGGGGTCCAGGTCTGATCCTAGACTCATGTGTGTGGAGTTTGCATGTTCCCTGGTGAACACACTGGTTTCACACGGGTGCTCCAGTTTCCTCACGCATCCCAAAGGCATGCTGGCAGGTTAATTGGGAAAAGAACTGCCGGGCACTTGATGGGCATGTGAAAGTGAATAGGTTGCAGACCATTTGGGGATAAGGGAAGGGGAATGGGACCGATGGAATTGCCAGCATAGACCTAGTGGCCTGAATGGCCTCCTGGGTCAGATCCCAAACAATGCTGAAATGGAGTACAGGAAGGAGATAGAAAGCCTAGTGGCCTCAAGACAACAACCTTCCCCTCAGTGTCAGCAAACAGAAGAGCTGGTCATTGACTTCAGGAAGGGGGGTGGAGTACATGCCCCTGTCTGTATCAATGGTGCTGAGGTGGAGATGGTTGAGAGCTTCAAGTTCCTGGGTATAAGCATCACCAACAACTTGTCCTGGTCCAGCCACATAGATGCTATGGCCAAGAAAGCTCACCAGCACCTCTCCACCCTCAGAAGGAGAAGGAAATTCAGCATGTCCCCGATGACCCTCACCAATTTTTATAGATACATCGTAGAAAGCATCCTATCCGGACACATCACGGCTTGGTACTGCAACTGCTCTACCCAGGACCACAAGAAACTGCAGAGAGTTGTGGACACAGCCCAGTCCATCATACAAACCAGCCTCCCCTCCATGGACTCTGTCTGTACTTCCTGCTACCTGAGAAAAGCAGTCAACAGAATCAAAGACCCCACCCACTCCAGACATTCTCTCTTCTCCCCCCTCCCATCAGACAGAAGATACAAAAGGTTGGGAGCACGTACCACCAGGTTCAAGGACAGCTTCTATCCCACTGTTATAAGACTCTTGAATGAACCTCTTACACAATAAAAATCTACCTCGTCATGGCCCTTGCACTTTATTTGTCTGCCTGCACTGCACTTTCTCTGTAACTGTAACACTGTATTCTGTATTCTGTTTTCCTTTTGTACTACCTCAATATATTTATGGATGGAATGATCTGTCCAGATGGCATGCAGACAAAAGCTTTTCACTGTATCTCGTTACATGTGACAATAATAAACCAGTTATCAATTTCTGTGCCACTAAATAAGCGTAAGGAATTAAATTTAATTTGACTCGTCCTTATTTTGTGCAAAAGTGTGTAACACAAAATGGTGGTTATAAGACAAAATGGTGTCCTCTTGGAATGTGGGAATGTTTTGAGAACCACTTGAGTACTGGTACCCAGCCTTGAGAGTAGGTAATGGTGAAAAACATGTTTTTCTGCAAAACCTGCTGTCTCTGTCTTTTAGTTATGTGCCTAGGTCAAAGGTCATGAGAGACTAGACGGCACAGCACCAGATACCATGGAAAAGTACTCAGGTGAGAGGTTTTGAGCAAATTTGTGCAAATTGGAATCTCGCTTTCAGGCTGGAGTCATGACCAGTGCTAAGAGACAGATTGATACAAGGCAGAGAGAGAATGAGAGAGAGAGAGAGAGAGAGAGAGAGAGAGAGAGAGAGAACTCTAGAGGAAGCTGTCGGACACTTGGGGTTCCCTCTGGCATTGTATTAGATCAATTCAGATTATTTGATGTATTCTTTCCTCTGTATTTTAGTGAAGTGTTAATAAGTAGTCTTTATGTAATCCTAATATAGTAGTTTTTTTTATAACCTTCAGTGCCTCTTTCGTTTGTGAATACCTTTTGCTGCTGAATCGGAAAAGAACAAGGAGCACTTTTTAAAATATTTCATACAATAAGTACAATAATATCAAAAGTACACTCTGAAGGATATTGTTGGTGGGTTGAATCTAGAATGAGGTAAAAGGTTGCAGGTGAAGAGGTATTTCTTCTCTCAGAAGCTGGTGACTCTTTGGGTTTCTCCATCCTGGACAGCTTTGGAGACAGAGTCAGTGGATATATCCAGAGCTGAGCCATTCCAGTCCTGGACCAAAGGAGAATTGAGAGTTGTGGGGACTGGGCAGAAAGGTGGAGCTGAGGCCCAGGTCAGATCAGCGTGACAGGGCGGGCTCCAGGAGCCCAATGGCTGAGCCTTGCTCCGGTTTTTTATTCTCTTGTGCAGTCCCTCATTTGGTGGCCGAGGTTGTACTTCAGCAGTTTCACTGCAGTTATTGGCTGCATCCCAATCCATTTATTGGCCAAGCCTTATTTATTTTGTGTCCAAACACCTGGGAATGAGCAAGTCAAACAGATCTTGGACTCCAAACCTTATGCATCACTCTTCCTTCCACACTTGTGAAAATAAAATCTGTGAACAGGGGTGTAACTTGGCTGGGGTTTGAATACTTCAGAAAATCTACCTTCCCTTGACTCTGTTCCTTTGCTTGGCACCTGGGTTATTGTGCCTGCAGTTCATCATACATATCAACAATTACTTTATATCTTATCTATTGTCTGAAAATTAATCTTGAAAACCATATAAAGCAGAAGCAGAAACAACCTTTAGTTTATCTGTAAACATTACACATCTCTTAGAAATGTTCTCTAAGTCTCATATATAGAAGAGATAAGCTATGTAGTGTTAGAAAGGCATTCTGACAGACTCTAAAGGGAAATGTGAAGACTCTTCTTAGCTGGAGTTCATCTGTAAAGTGCACGTGGCAAATCATCCTACAGAGTATTCCCTCTTTTACAGACCCAGTAGGTTGCAATCATGACTCCTTAGAAGGAGAGCAACATGATTGACTGAGATATAAAATGACTTTATTCACCCTTTCAAGATGGACGTGGTGATCCCAGAGAGAAGAGTAGATGTGTCCATAACCATTCTGCTGCCAATGACACTTGGAAGGTACAAGCTACCTGGCCGAGTATAGGATCATCCTTCGTGGGATTTTGCATAAGTTGACAGCCATCTTCTTTGTACTTTAACACTGCCAACACTTTTAGATATTACCGAGGTGGCACCGTGGCACAGCTGCTGCCTCACATCTCCAGTGATGCAGGTTCAATCCCAACCTTGGGCGCGTGTCTGTCTGTGAAGTTTGCACTTTCTCCCTGTGACCCCCGCCCCCCCCCCAGGCTTTCCCCGGGTGCTCTGGTTCCCAAAGATGTGCGGCTTGGTAGGTTAATTGGTCGCTGTAAACTGCCCCTAGTATGTGGGTGGGTGGTAGAATCTGGGGGGGCGGGGGTAGGGGGGTTGATAGGAATGAAGACAGAATGAGAAATGGGATTAGTGTGGGATCACGTAAATGAGTGGCTGATGGTTGGCACGGACTCGATGGGCCAAAGGGCCTCTTTCTGTGCTGTATCTCTCCATGACTCTGCACCTGTGAGATCACTTGCAATACCCTGAGGAAGGAAGAAGGGCCAGCATTCTTCAGTGAAGAGATTGAAGGCTGAGGCTGACAGATACTCGGGCACTGAGGGACTCAGAGGACTCGGGAATCGGACGGAAAAGTGGGTGAAGCACAGAATTGGCTGTGACCTGATTGTAAGGTGATCGGCTTAAAGATCCGTAATGCCCACTTCTGCTGGTATTTCTTATGTCCGTATCTCCCACTACCTGCTATATGATGGAGCATTTGGCTTGATCAGTTGGAAACACTGTTGGGCGACTTTTCTCTTATCTTTCACCTTTGCTTTCCCTTGTGCCTGGATATTCGTGTGCATATGAGGTAAAAATCTGGGATCAAACCCAAAATGTTATGTCATTGCAGTTCCTGCAACACTGGCCAAATCGTAAGAAATAAATGCCTTGAAGTTTCCAAGTGCCAGTAATGATTAACAAGCTGGGTCAATATTTCACTACCTGACATTTTATACATAGACACTTGTAATACCTTGAATTACAGGAAGACAATAATAAACCTTAATTGAATGGGTCTACAATTGTGAAAGGAATTTCAATGGGATATATTTCATGTAAGGAAAATAAGGAGATCACATGCTGCAGGAAAAATAGGAATGTAAGTGGTTTGGAGAATCTAAGGGATATTAATTATAACTTTACAGATGAATAAAATCAGTGATGTAAGTTCATGTGATCATGTCAAGATAATTTAGTTTTATACAAGTAGAATGACGTTTATTCATCTTTGGTAGAGCCAGATGAGGAATACGATAATACTGTGGGTGCTTTAGACTGCGAGTGAGATAGCGGAGTGGTTAAGTTAGGAACACAGGAGGCTGCAGACACTGGAATCTGGAGCAACACACAAAACGCTGCAGGAACTCAGCGGATCAGGCAGCATCTGTGGAGGGAAATGGACAGTTGACGTTTTAGGTTGAGACCCTTCACCTGGACTCATCTGGGAGTTCAGATGAGGGGTCTCGACCTAAAACATCAACTGTCCATTTCTCTCCGTAGATGCTGCCTGATCCGCTGAGTTCCTGCAGCCCCTTGTGTGTTGCTCCTGGTTATGCCGGTAGGTTATGATCCAGTACAGAGCACGGAGCCAGACCTTTCAGCTCACTGAGTCTGCACCCACGGACACCAATCCAACATTAATCCCATTCTATTCTCCCCACATTCCTGTCACACACACCCCCCCCCAACCAATTCTACCGCTCATATAAACAGTGGGGGAAATTTACAGTGACAAATTAACCTGTCAACCCGCACATCTTTGGGATGTGGGAGGAAACGGGAGCACCCGGGGGAACCTACGCGGCCACAGAGAGGATGTGCAAACTCCACACAGACAGCGCCGGAGGTCAGGATTGAACCTGGGTCTCTGGAGCTGTGAGGCAGCAGCTCTACTTGTTGCCCCACCATGTCCAATGCCCTGCGGCATATTCCAACAGGCACCAAGTAAGAGAAACAGTGCAGCTGGTTATTTAAACTGAACCAATTAATTATATCCGGATTAAAAGCATTTCTCTTTCACTGTTGATGGAAATGAAGGTTCTGGGTTCTCATTAAATCCCATCTGCTTCACCAATGTCCACCAGGGAAAGAAGCTGGTTATCTTTACCCTGCTGTGTGTGAGTTGGGGTTCACCGACGTGACTGAGTTTTAATTCTCTCCTCAGTTCAGGGGTAACTAGGGATGGGCAATTAGTGCAGCATCACCAGTGGAGGTCACATAGCTCGGACAAATAAATGTTGAAGGACTTCTGTGGAAACATCTTTAAGTGTTCATCACTAATCTCAGCGCTGCATGATGGTTTAATTCTAAAAATAAAACCTAAGTAGGTTATATAAACCCATCTGAACGCCGGTTCCTTTCTGGGGATGATTGGGGGTGAGGAGGAAAATTCCAAGTGCATCATCTTTTGCAATTGACCTATTCTAAGTATCTTTGGTGGACTGTGGTCGGTAGTGGGGACATGAGACAGTTATTCCCCTTCACAGCAAGTAAACCCTCCTTTGATCATTTCTGCACGGAAGCTTTTGCAGGGTGGGTGGGTTGAATGAGAAGGCAAAAGTAGGGCGTTTAATGCACAAGTGTGCTTTGCATTTCCTATTTGCTGGTATTTTTGGCAGGTCCATCTTGTGTTCATGCAAGGCTTTGGATGCATAGGTTTGTAAGCGTGCTTAGGTGCATGCCTTTATGCACTCATGTCCTTGGGCACGTGTATCTTGGTACATGTTTCTCTCCATTTTTACATGAATGCATGTATGCATTGTTGAGCTTCATTACAGCTGTTTCTTTAAATGTGTTTGTGTATAAATGTGCATGTTTTTAAATATGTGTGTGTGTGCATTTTGTGTGCTTGAGTGTGTGCATGTGTTTCTGTGCATGTTCTTGGGCAAACGTATGTAGATGCATGTGTGTGTGAAAGAGTGTTTGCATTCTTAAGACAGTTGTGCGTTTGGTCAAAAGTATGTTTGTCAATGCATGAACGTGTCATTGGTTGCATATGTTCATATGTGCATGTACTTATGTATGTGTGTGCATGTGCTTCTCTGGGGGTTTATATGTGTATTTGTGTGTGAGACGTTTCTCTGAAAGGTGTGTGTGTGTGAGAGAGAGATGTTTGTGTTTCTCTCTGTGCATGTGTGTGTTTCTGTGTGAATACATGTAACTAAGTGTGTGTTTCCGTGTATGTATAACTACATGTGTGTTCCTGTGTGGGTTTGCACAATTGATCAAATGCAGTAAGAATCTCTCCACACCTTTCTCCTGGCACCCAGTTTTCCTCTTCATTTCACTGACGTTGCCCCTTTGCCAAGTTTCACAGGGCAGAGAACCAGCTGGCAGAGCTCCCAGTCTGAAGACGACTTAGTGCAAGTGTGAGCTCCTGCGCAGTTCACAAAGGGTTTATCAGTGTGGCAGAGGGCAGCCAGGAGCATGAAGGAAGTTGCCGCTTCTGCCTGTGCCAGTACTGTAAACTCAGAGACACATGAACAAGCGTGTGTAGGTGCCAGCCTAGGCACTGGGCTCAGGGAAGGTTTGGCTCAGTAAAGTGTCAGTCATGGTAGTGTAGCAGTTAGCTTAACACTATTACAGCGCCAGTGACCTGGGTTCAATTCCGGCCACTGTCTGTAAGGAGTTTGTACATTTTCCCCACGTCTGCGTGGGCTTCCTCCGGGTGCTCTGGTTTCCTCCCACATTCCAAAGACGTACAGGTTAGGAAGTTGTGGGCATGCTATGTTGGCGCCAGAAGCATGGCGACACTTGTGGGCTGTCCCCAGAACACTCTACGCAAAAGATGCATTTCACTGTGTGTTTCGATGTACATGTGACTAATAAAGAAATCTTAAATGTCCCTCAGGACCTCTCCACCTTGTAGCACTCTCCTGTTTGACTTCCTCCTTTAATCCTGACCTGTTGCTTCTCCGCAAATCTCAATGCTATAGGCAGCTATGCTGGCGCCCTTAGTTCTGAGAATTCTCTCTCTAAACCTCTCTACCTCTCTTTCATCCTTTAAGATACTCCTAAATATTTATCACTCCAACATCGCTCCCATAACATCTCCTCATGTGCTTCAATGTCAGTGCTAGTTTGATGACACTCGATTTAGCAACTTTGGATATTTTGCTCCATTAAAGACGCTCTATAAATAGAGAGTCATACAGCACGGAAATAGGCCCTTTGGCCTTCTGGGTTCATGCTGGCCCATTTACACTAATCCTACTTTAAATCCTATTTTATTCTCCCCACATTCCCATCAAACGCCCTGATCTACCACTCACCCACAACCTAGGGACAATTAACCCAGCAATCCTCGTGACTTTGGGATGTGAGAGGAAACCGGAACACCCGGAGGAAACCCATGCACTGGAGGTCGCTGGAACTGTGAGGCAGCGGCTCTGCCCGCTGTACCAGTGTGCCGTGTGTGGTGATGTGAATGGTAAAGAAGAGGCAACAGAGTTCAGGAGAGTGAGGAGGTAGTTTGAAGGGTGAAAAGGCAACGGGAACACAGATACAGTCACAAAAACTGAAGAAGCTCAACAGATGTGAAACTAAAGACAGAAAATGTGGACAAGACAGAGTGTTCCTTCTGAGTAGATCCTTGATGAGATGACACAAAGTGAGTTGTGCCCTTTACACCAGGGAAAACCCACACAATCCCATGGAGAACGTACAAACTCCGCACAGACAACACCGGAGGTCGGGTCGCTGGAGCTGTGAGGCAGTGGATCTACCAGCTGTGCCCCTGTGTTGCCCAGAGGTAAGTGTTGCTGTCGACATTTTTCATTGAGAAGAATCCTCCTGGGGATCTGATGTCCATGTCCTGATTGAAACTGGAGGCTTGGTTTAACGTAAAATCTCCTCACTACAGACCTAGATTTCTCTTCCTATTCTGACCAAGGGTCTGACACTCAAAGCATTAACTCTGTTTCTCTTTCCACAGACACTCCCTGACTCGCTGAGTGTTTTGAACATATTCCCTGGTTTGTAGTCAGGTGTCCTGAAGAAGAAGCAGTAATCAGTCAACTGTCACAGAGAAGGAATTTGGAGGCGTAGCAAAGGGAATTTTCTGAACCAGTATGTTTACAGGCAAGCAAGGATGGAGGCATCAATGAACTCAGTGCTGGGGAATAAGATAGGCCAGCTGCAACATGAATCAGTGGAATGGTGGAGACCAATGCCATCACTGTATCGTGTTTAGAATCATTATGGAAGAGGATGTGGTGCACTCTAGGTTAAAAATAACTCAACGCACCTAGAGTATTGTGTTCATATCTGGCCACCCTGTTATAGGAAAGACATCATAAGCTGGACAGAGTGCAGATAAGATTTACAAGAATGTTGCCAGGACTCGATGGGTTGGGCAGGTTAGGACTTTATTCCTTGGACAATGAGGGGTGATCTTATAGACGTGTATAAAATCATGAGGGGCATAGATAGGGTGAATGCGCGGTCTTATTCCCAGGGAAAGCAAATCAAAAACCAGAGGGCATAGAGTTAAGGTGAGAGGGGAAAGGCTTAAAAGTGACCTGAGGGGCAACTTCTTCACACAGAGGGTGATGGGTGTGTGGAACGAGCTGCCAGAGGAAGTGGTTGAAGCAGGTACAAGAACAACATTCAAAAGACATTTGGATAAGTACATGGATAGGAGAGGTTTAGAAGGATATGGGCCAAATGTGGACAATGGGACTGGCTTGGTGGGCCTGTATGAGTTGGGCCAAGGGGCCTGTTTCCGTGCTGAAGTTATCGCTTACCTCTAATCAATGAGGCAAGCGATAACTTCAGTGGGATTAGTACAGATCTGGACCAGGAAAGGTTCATAAAGATGTCGCTGGGAGTTACAAGGAGAGACTGGTTATGCTGAGACTGTTTTCCCTGGAGTGAAGGAGGCTGAGGGGTGACCTTACTGAGGTTTATGAAATCATGAGGGGCAGAGATAAGGTGGGTGGTCACAGTCTGTTTATCAGGGTGGGGGAGTCTAAAACTAGAGGCATAGGTTTAAGGTGAGAGGGGAAAGATCTAAAGGGGACCTGAGGGGCAACTTTTTCACACAGAGGGTGGTGGGTGTATGGAACGAGCTGCCAGAGGAATGGTTGAGACAGGTACAATTACAACATTTAAAAGACACTTGGACAGGTACATGGATAGGAAACATTTAGAGGGATAGGGGCTAAGCGTGGGCAAATGGGACCACCTCAGGTAAGCACCTTGGTCAACACGGACAAGTTGGGCTGAAGGGCCTGCTTCCATGATGTATCAGCAGACAAACCTGAAATGGAACAATGACCGGCTTTCCAGTCAGTGTGACATTTGATGCATTCTTGCCTCTTCCGTTTTATTCAATCGCTAGGATCTGGCCTTAGTGTCATCTCCAGCTAACTCCAGCTTTGAGTTAGAAAGTTGGGGCTACAGAAACCTGAGCACCAAAGTATAGACTGCAGCTCTGGTGTTGTACTGCAGGAGGCACTGGCTTCCATGTAAGACATTAAACCAAACCCCACTGACTCTGTTGTAAATAAAAAAGAGCTGGTGCTTACACAACCATAATAGACAAGTCCTTATCGTATTGAATAAGACTGAAGGGTTAGGGTACATCAAATGGCAGCAGCACAAGAGAAGGCAGATGCTCGAATCTGGAGCAAAAAACGAGCTGCTGGAAATGGACCCAAAACGTCGACAGTCCATCTCCCTCCACAGATGCTGCCTGACCCGCTGAGTTCCTCCAGCAGCTCATTTTTTGCTTCATATCAGATGCACAGCTGCTGACATACAGTATTGTTCTGCCTGGATATTGTGCTGCGTACATAATAGATCCTTTACTCAAAGACTGACTAAAACGTAGTTCACGTTGTTCCTCTGGAGGTGGGACTTTGCTTCAGAGGACAAAAGCTGATAAAGCTCATTGCGCTAAATGAGAAAAACAATACCAGGTGAAGGCCTTTCACAGTGAACGGCAGACCATGAGGAGTGTTGTAGAACAGAGGGAGTGTAGCAGAGCAAGGACATAGTTCCCTGAAAGTGCATCACAGTGAGACAGGGTGGTGAAGAAGATGTTTGGTACAGTGGCCTTCATCAGTCAGCCACTGAGTACAGAAGTCGGGACGTTATGTTGCTGCTGTACAACACATTGGTGAGGCCCAACATTCCTGCCGACCAAGATGCCCATCTAAGCTAATTCCATTTGCTCGTGTCTGGCCCAGATCCCTCTAAACCTTTCCGATCCATTTACCTGTCCAAGGTGTCCTTTAAATCTTGTTATTGTACCTGCCTCAACCACTTCCTCTGGCACCACCTTTCCATGTACGGACCACCCTCTATGTGCCGAAGTAGCCCCTCAGACAGAACCACAGCAGGTTGTTGGAGTGAAGGAGACCATTCAGTGCATCGAGTCCATGCTGGCCCTTGTCAAGCACTGGTCACTCTGGCCCCACCACCCTTTACCTTTCAAGTCCATCTGTTCCCATTGATCAGGTCCTCGACATGAAACATTGCCTTTGTTTCTCTCCCCACCACACCACTGTCCCAACTGTGAGATCAGAAGGCTCCACACTGAGGGCAGAATACAGTAAGCGTCCCTCTTTACTGCAGCAATGGCCTTTTAAGCAGGTTTACAAACTGCAAGGAACCATTAACCTCAGCATTAAGATGGGCACCTCCTTTATGGGGAGACAGGGTGGTGGGGAGGGGGCTGTTAAACTGTAATTCTACTCCAATGAGCCAGACATTTCTTAGGTGGAGTCAGTTGGGAGGGGGTGACTTTTTTTTTACAACATGACCTTGAAGCTCTCTGTCCAGGATTAGGGACCTGCCACCTATGAAATAACAGATCTTTACCATCCTGACACCAACCAATAAACACCTTCCCTTCCAAATGCTTACGTATTAAGTCAGTAGATGGACATTTTAAATTTATTTCATTGACGTTAACTACTAGGCTCATGTTTACAGGTTTTCAAAGACACCAGGTGAAAATATCCTTTGTAAAGTTCTCCATTGTGTCCTCTTGTTTGTGTAATTCACCAACCCTGGGACATTCCCCAGGAAAGCCACCAGGTTAATAAATTAGCCATTAACAATATAGATCTTAACGCATGCATGATCATACCCTTCCTTTCTATTTTTGGCTTGTAGTGACTTTTATTCCTTATCTTGCAAAGCCTCTCACACCTACCTAGCTTGTAGTGAGACTTGCAAGGTCTCCAGGTCCTAGTCACAGAGTCAAACAGCATGGAAATAGGCCACCATGTCCATGCCATATTCATCCCATCTTCCAGCCTTTAATACCCGGATTACAGGGCATGAGCTATGAAGCGAGGTTGGAGAAACTTGGGTTGTTTTCTCTGGAGCATCGGAGGCTGAGGGGAGACCTGATAGAATTTTTTAAGATTATAAGAGGCATAGATATAGACAGCGGTTTCTTTTTCCCAGGGTTGAAATGTCTAATACCAGAGGGAATGTATTTAAGGTGAGAGGGGGAAAGTTCAAAGGAGATGTGCGGGCAAGTTTTTTACACAGAGAGTGGTGGGAGCCTGGAATGTGCTGCCAGGGGTGGGGGGTGGATACAATAGAAGGGTTTAAGACTTTCTTAGATAGGCACATGAATGCGCAGAGAATGGAGGGATGTGGACATTGTGTAGGCAGAAGGGATGAGATTAGCTGGGCATTTGATTACTAATTTAAGTAGTTTGACACAACATTATGGGCCAAAGGGCCTGTTCCTGTGCTGTACTTTTCTATGTCTGTGTAAGTACCTGGGCAATTCATGTGCTCATCTAGGCTGTGACCGCTGTCAGTGACTCTGCTTCTACCAGTGTCTCCGGTGGAGCATTCCAGGTACTCACCACTCTCTGGGTGAGAAGGGCCCTTTTCAGATCCCCACTAAATCTCTTGCCCCTTTCTCTAAATCTATGTCCACTAGTTTTATTCACCTCTGATATGGGGGAATATTTCCTGCAGTCTGCACTATCTATACCCCTCATATACCTCAGTCATGTCCCCTCTTAATCCCCTCTGCTCCAGGGGGGACAGACATAGGACATAGAACAGTACAGCACAATACAGGCCCTTTGGCCCACAATGTTGTGCCGACCTTTAAACCTTGCCTAAGACTATCTAACCCCTTCCTCCCACATATCCCTCTATTTTAAATTCCTCCATATGCCTATCTAGCAATCTCTTGAATTTGACCAATGTACCTGCCTCCACCACCGCCCCAGGCAGCTCAGTCCATGCCCCAACCATTCTCTGGGTAAAAAACCTTCCTCTGATATCTTCCTTGAACTTCCCACCCATTACTTTAAAGCCATGCCCTCTTGTATTGAGCATTGGTGCCCTGAGAAAGAGCTGCTGACTGTCCACTCTATCTATTCCTCTTAATATTTTGTACACCTCTATCATGTCTCCTCTCATCCTCCTCCTCTCCAAAGAGTAAAG